>NC_088200.1:1930856-2058356 GCF_028769735.1 Zonotrichia leucophrys gambelii
CATGCTTTGCTGGCAGCAAGAGCAACAAGCTTTCAGTTTACTGTTGGAGGTCAAGGTAAAGTGATTTCAATTAGAAGAGGATCACGTAGGTCTCAATCCAATGCAGGCAGGTTGTGTAACACTGGCAGCGTGAAGAGGAGAGTCATTTATTCATTTCTTAGCTGCATGGTTTGGGATTTCATTTTCCCCTCTCTGTTTTTGCAGTCTGCCTTGTCCCTTTTACCATTTAAAGGGTAATGCAAAAAGGCATTTAGGGTTCACAGTTCCTTCCTTTTCATCAGGAGGGGGTTTGCCCTGCCCCAATCACCCCAGTAATTACCAGTAATGAACCAGAGGAAGAAAGAGGAAGCCAAGATGGAAAATGAATATTCAGATGACCAGTTCCTTCGCCTGGTGACATTCCCTTCTGTGTAATGCAGCTGCATTTCAAAACCCCACACATATTTACATGCCTCTAAGAGGAAGGGCATGTGTTTGTTGCCCTGTTAGAAACCAGGCACGTATTTACATGCTGTGCTGAATTGGGGCCATATACCCTTCTTTTTCCTTGACACTGAGGGCAACCCTTTGTTTCTGCTGGTCAAACAAAACAGAACACACACACACACAAAAAAAAGAGGAGACCAGGGAAAGAAAATGTATTTATTAAATGGTTCTATAAATAAAAGAGCTGGGAAGATATAGGAGGCTCTGATCTCTGAGGGGTGATGGCAAAGTGCTACTGATAAAGTGGCTACGATTCAGATCAATAGCAAACAAGACAGGCAGGTGAATTTCCCCTTTGATCTTCATTCCCTGTGCAGCCTGAGTTGGTCTGGCTCTGCCACACAAATTACTGCTTTATGCAGGATAAAAAAAAAGCAGTTTGCTTGGCTTTTTGCTTATTGCACAGGTGAATTGGGTGGCAAATGGTAAGTGTGGCTTGTTATAATTTCAAAAAGTCACTGAAAAATGGTGGATCCACCACTTCAACTTGATGTGTTGACATTTTATGTGTCAGCAGAGTATTATACATAGATCAGTGCTAAATAGTCTTAATAAAAAAAGATTAAATCTGGAAGAAGAAAATAAAGCTCAGAGCGGGTTCACCTGTAAAGCTGTAAAATAGAGTAGGGAAATATGAGATGGCAAAATGTTGGTGGGAGACAATGTTTTGTAAGCCAAAACTGTGGTTTTGGCCTCAAAAGCTATGCTGTAGCCTCCCCTGCCCTACTATTGACTTTGGAAAAATCACATCAACCTGTTCCTTTACTTTCTCCAACAATCAAGCAACCATGGCTGAGAAGAGCTTTGAAAACTCAGCAAAGGAGGTGACTTGTGACATTCCTGTCACAAATCTGGAATTCAGCAGCCAGGATGAAAACAGTTGGCTAAATCAAAGTGAGCTCAATCTCAATTTCCTGTTGGAAACCACTTTTCCCAAATTCTAAGGGGCTGCAAAAAGGGATTTGAACTTTTCAAGAAGAATGGGTGATGATGGTCCTATCGTAAAGAGCTGGTGAGTGTTTTTTGCCTTCTTATTTTCACCTCAGTGACAAGGGCAGGAGGGACACTTTGCAGGTCTAGCCTTACTTCATAAAACAAAGGATGTATCAGATCAAATCACAGAATATTTGAGGTTGGAAAAGTGCTTTAAGATTATTGAGTCCAGCCACTCCCCCAGCTCTGCCAAGGACACACACCACTGACCCATGTCCCACACATCCACATCCTTACAGAAATGGAGACTCTACCACTTCTTTGGACAGCCTGTGCCAGGGCTGGACAACCCTTTCTATGAAGGAATTTTCCCCAATATCCCAATTTAAACCTGCCCATGCCCAGCCTGAGGCTGTTCCCTCTGCTCCTGTCCCTGTTCCCTGGAGCACAGCCCAACCCCCCGGCTGTCCCCTCCTGTCAGGAGCTGTGCAGAGCCACAAGGGCCCCCTGAGCCTCCTTTGCTCCAGGCTCAGCCCCTTCCCAGCTCCCTCTCCCCATCAGACTTGTGAGAACAGAAGAGAACAGATTGCACACAGCATTTGCAAGGCTGTGAGTTCGGATGCCCACCTGAGCATCTTGAGTCTGGGAGCTGCACCCAAGGTGATGCCAGCTCAGGGCAGTGTGGGCTGGGGGCTGCTGTGCAAAACCCGTCTTTTCTGCAGTGCAAAACCCATCTCAGACAGTGAAGGCATTAGGGATGGGGAGAGGGCTACAAGCCACATGGACCACCTTCCATCCTGTAAATCCATCCCTGTGGTCCGCAGAGCAAGGCAAGCCTCGCTGGATGAGGCCTCATCCACGCAGGAAAGCTGTTAAACCATGAAATACTGGCTTCCCATGTGTTCTCATTTTTATCAACCAGTCTGCTGCAGGGAGAACTTCCCTCTGATAGGACTGATAGTTCCTTAAAAGATAAACAATGATCTTGCAGCTTCTATGCCCTCTACTGCTGTTCAACTTCCCATCCAGCTGTTTTAATTGTTTTGAAATTGAGTGTGTACCATGGAGATCTGTGGGTAGTTTAAACTTGGAATTTGCTGTTTGCTGGGGCTAATGAGTCAGTGATACCCACTTAAACGTCTGTCACCCTACAGGTTTCTGAGCAATCATGGGACAATCTCCCACTTGGTTTCACATAATTTTTGAGCTGGTTGTTCCTTCTTTCCTTTTTGAGTTCCAGGGATCCCAGAGATCCTTGCAGGTCTGTGTGTAGCTTTTTAGTTGAAGAACAGACACGATTAATGGAAAACAAATCACATTTTCCAGGTACTGTGTCCTGCGTGTGAACACCACTGCCATTCATTCCTCAACCAATATTTAATTCCGATCCTTTTGTGTTGTACTCCCTGCTCTCACATCTGGTAGCAGCTGGAATTTTTCACCTGATGGAGTTTCTACTCACTGCATTTTTTAAGCAACAGACCAAGAAGGTCATTAGAAGAGACGTCCTGCAGAGTGAGATAAGGAGAGCAGCAAACCACACAGGATAAAAACCTGGCCACAGAGAACCTGTGAAAGCACAGACTTTTCTTTTCCTCCCTTGGGTGCCCAGCCCCATCTTCCCTGGTGAAATCCAGATGTAACTGAAGTAGCCTCAAAGCCTGGCAAGGAGTGATGCAGCTCCTACCTCTCCACGTACTCTGTGGACCATCCTAAAAACATCATTTTCCTGTTCCCTATAATCCCTTCCAGGGGTTTCTAAGCCACTTTGCTGAGTTGATGGGATTCACTAGGAGCACAATTTCTTCTTGATCTTCCCAGTTCCTGTTCTCTACATTAAGTTCTAATTTTCTGTGTTACTTGCTGGTGGTAATGTAAAGGACAATGGAGCTGGAGTTACTTGGCATCACCATAAAAAGGGGAGTTGAGGGTTGAACTTCAGAATCATGTCAGAGGAAAACTGATTTTCAATCTACATTTCTGAATATGCACATTACAGGCCGAGTATCACATAAATAATGCCTCCAATTAAATGGCGTGCAGTGCTCGTCTACATGAGTAAAAATGGAAAGAGTTTTTATTCAGTCCAATTTTAATCAAATTCTACTGAACAGCATTTCTATGGCCTATTTAAAATTTAAACAAAGACAGAATAGCTCCCTCTATATCTATACCCTCTTACTATTGTCACAAGGAAAGAACAAGTAAAAGCTAAAAGAAACCCTTACAATCCCATTGACACTGGCCAGATGCAAGCTGTACAGATATTTTAACCTCACTAAATAACATTTTGAAATGCCTTTTCCTTCTATTTGGGGTTCTAAAGAGCCTGATGAAACGATACCTGGAGAAAGTGGCCAGTCCTATTGTTTGTGAGATACCTCTGTGGATTCTTAATAGCAATTTTGAACACTAAGCAGTTGCCCTGGTGCCTGTTGTGAGATTCTCAAAAGTCTGCTCCAAAGTGAAAGAGACAAAAGAGAATGAATGAAATCAAATTGAGTTGTAGCAAGAGACAGATGGGACCCACTCACTAATGCAACCTGGCCTATTCATGGTATTCTCTTCCACGCAGAACAAGGTTCTAGTACTTGGAACTAAGATTAAAACAATATATAGTTCTGAAGACCGGCTTTACACTGATGTTTGTGCTCCACAAGGAATGTGTTTAAATGGAAAACTTGAGTGGTTTCTTTTTTTTTTTTTTTTTTTAATTATTTCTCTTTCCTGGTAAAAGCTGTAACTCAAACTCAAAAGCTGTAATGGGGATTGGACTGATCTTTTAATGGCAGAGTTTTCTTGGACGTACTCAGAAGTGAAGTTCAAATAATCTCTCACTAGCAGGGCTCTAAGGCACTGCCAGCTGGACCTCACCAAACTCTATCTACCTTTTTTATAATGTCAAACAAACAAGATAGATGTGAAATATGAGAAAAAAACATCTGATGGCCGATACCCCAGACATGAAAGAAAACTTCAGTGTTCAATATTTAATTTGGTGTGTGGAAAATCATTGCCCTCTTCCAAGGCATCTGCTGCTGGTTATCTCATTGTTGCTGCGAGGGAGGTTGGCTTTTATTAGCAGTGCCAAAATTTGACATCCAAAATTAAAGTTTTCCTTCTCAGTTAACATCTTCGAGACTGCAATTTGTGGACAGTAGTGAAACAGATTCCTCCAGCTAAATTCTGTTTTCTGCCATATTATCCCTATGCAGGGCATGGGGACATGGTTGTGATTTTCCCCCAAAAACGTCCCCATGATACCAAGACGCAAAACAAGGAGCTCTAACAAGAATTAGTTGCAACAGGAGTTGCTACTCCTCATCCTCAGAAAATAAATAGTCGGAATGTTGGAGGGCTGGGGCGTGTCTGTTATGGATTCAGGCTGGAAGAGTTGAGGTTGTTCAGGTTGGAGAAAAGAAGGCTTCAGGGAGACCTCAGAGCCTCTGTCCAGGGGAGCTGGAGAATGACTTTGGGCAGGAGAAAATGGCTCCAAATTGACAGAGGGCAGGTTTAGATTAGATACAAAGAAGGAACTCTTTCCTGTGACGATGATGAGGGGCTGACACAGGTTTCCTTGGGACAGGGTAGAAATCCCACCCCTGGAAGTGTCCAAGACCAGCTTGGATGGGGTTTTAAGCAACCTTGTCTAGAGAAAAGTGTCCCTGCCAGTGGGAGGGAGGTTAGAGTACATGGCCTTTAGAAGTCACTTTCAACCCAAACCAGCCTGGGGTTCTACAGCTGCTGTTCCTGACACATATGAAAAATCAAAAATCTTAGCAAACCCTCATAAAGTACTAGGGCAGCCACAGGCTTCATCAGGATGACCACTCAGCAGCCAGCTGGAGCTAAAACAGGGTCTAGGCAATGAATGGAAGAGGACTTGCAGAACCTGATTTGTAGGACCTCTCCTTGCCAGCCCTGTCTCATTTGCAATGAGTTCTGTCGCTGTTGGGTGTCATACTTAGCAGAAAAATCAAGCTGCTGGCCGCTGTTGGATGGCTGTGTAAGAGAGATTTTCAGTTTCTAAACTGCCTGATTTTTCCACTTCTCAATGACCCTCCCAGTGTAAAAAACCCCACCAAAACCCACTCACAACATATTGCATTTAATCAAACTTGTGCAGGAGAGAGTGAGTTGGTTTGTTTGTTTGTTTCATTTTGTACTTCCATATTCCACCCATGGAGAAATCTTGCTGGTAGGGAGGATAAACAAACAACCAACCAAACAACCCAAACACTGGGCCTCTAGGAGCTGTTGTTATTTATTTCCACAATTAGCAGTCGAGTTCTGGTGCTGTGCCCAGAGAACTCCTCTCATTTTTCAGTGTGTCACTCTGTGCACAATATGCTTTTAGGAATTGAGGATTAAGGCGGCTGATTGTGGGTGGTTTATGAAACTTTTTATGGGAAGCCATATAGCCAAACCTTCAGAGAATCAGACCATCATTTTAATGGGCTTATGTTGTGTACAAGACTGTTCAGTAAGATATTCGCACAGTACAGAGCATCTTGATAAAGAACTTGGATTAATCAGGGATGCTGTTGCCAGTGGATGCTGTGGGTTGTTTTCTGAATTAGCTGTGAGTAGTGCTGAAAACAGCCCGGGGGTGGCTGCCCGTCCTCCTTAAGGATACTGAAACAGATCCTAGTGGGAAAGCATCAACACATCTATCTGTGAAATAAACTTAATAGACACTGTCTCTGTAAAGTGGCAGTGAACTCACCAGAGATGTTCTCTCTCAAGTCCAGTGTGACCACTTTACTCATCGGGAAGAGGTCAGCAAAATCTGTTTGCAATTATTTGCCAATTTGAAAAACACACATTTGTACTTACTAGCAGGAAAGCAGAGACTTCAGAGAATGCAATCACCTCATAAGAACTGCAGGTGCTCAGCACCTTCCAGGATTCAGTCAAATGCTTCAGCTGTGACACAGGGATGAGTATTTAAGGCAAGGATCTATAGCATAACATTCAGATTTACCAGAGATGTCATTCTCCCCCAGGGTTGTTAAAGGTATTGATTAATTGCCTATTGTTAAAGTTATTGATTGATGAAGCTGCAATATAAATACTGGCACTGTCATTTACTCCATACAGATTTTAAGCTGAGCACTCAAATGTTTTATCTCTTTTTGTATTTGTAAATCAAGGGAGTTTCAAGCCAAATTCCCACTCTGACGTCTCTTAAATCCCTTTATGCATGATTTTGCATTAAGAAACTTGCAATGGAACCTCATCTCTGACTGTGCTGCAGGTTCTGGGACCATCCTGATGTCCAGCTCCCTTTCAGGTAGGAGCTCTTTGAAGATCAGCTTGTGATATGTAACAGGCAAATCATCATCCACCTTTCAATATGTGCAAAGAGCAAAGGAGGTGAACCAAAGCAGGAATCATCCTCCCAGGATGAACAAAGAAGCCAATTTTCTGGATGGAGTTGAACCTTCAAATACACCTGGGAACTGAAGACCTGATGAACCCTGTTATAAATCCTATAAAGACAAAAAAAAAAATCATTTTTATTGAGTGTCACCTACTTTCCACAATGTTATTGACACATTTGAAAGGACTTCTGGAAAACATTTCCAAGAGCCTTCAAGGTCAATCCACCATTATCATTAGCAAATTGTTGGAAGACACTCCATGCTGATTAACTGCCATCATATTTAATTAGTGCTTGAGTGGCACTTCACCCTGCTTATTGTCAGAAATCCCTTTATCTTCCTATTTGCATTGCAGAGTTTTTAATTAGGATATGTGTAGGGAATCTCTTAATGATCTCCTGTCTGCATATCCATCCAGGCTGTGCAGAAGGTTGCTCAGTTGTCTCTGCATCTCCAGAGGGTGCTTTGCCACCATAGGAGAAGAGAAACTTTTATCTCCTCAAACGAGGCATTGGGAATGTGAGGTTGCTTTGACAGCATCTCAACCTGGCAGAGATGTGTCCAAATGAGATATATCCAACAGGTTGGGAACTATTGCCCAGCTTCAGCACTATCCTACAGATATATTTGTGTCCTATTGCCCAGCACAAAACCACTTCAGGAGAAAAAACCTCTCCTCTTCTTCCTGCCTTACTCCATTACCAGCAACTCTTTGTAGCAACTTTTCAAGTAGCCTTAATGTTCTGTTTGGTTTCTCCTTTAAACTCATCTTTTACTGGATTAAAAAAGGGCCTTTGCTCAAGATCTCCTTGTTCCTCAGACTGACTGCCCTAGAGACTTTCCAGTGAACAAATTACTCCAAAATTTGTCTTGTCATTAACCACAGACAAAAAATCTTAGAAGGAATAAGGGGCAGTTGCAGAGATAAAGAGCAAAAAATAATTGTAGGAAGGTGGTCCTGTGTTATCAACAAAAGAGAGAGTTTTCATCTTTGAGCTACCTGGTCTAGTAGAAGCTGTCCCTGCCCTTGGCAGAGGAGCTGGGATGACATGATCTTTTCCAACCAAAAACACTTTGTGATACTGTGAAAAGTTCTCTATCACCTCTATGCCAGAGCACGTGGTTATTTACGTTTTTCTTCCAGCCAGTGAAGAAAAGAAACCTCCATGGAAAGCATTTCCTCTCTTCACCTTTGAAATCCTCTTCCATGGGGTGAATCACCCTCTAAATCAATCTGCTTGCAGTGGAAGCTGAGGCTGCTGGAGCCAAAGAAAACCTGAATCACGAGTGGGTTTTGGGAGCTAACGCACTGCAAAGACTGACTGGAAATTAAAATAAAATTTCTGGGGAGAACAGAGAGGTACAAAGGCATCAGCAGAAGTAAGGAGGCAATGCCACATTCCTGAAGGAGCCCTAATGACAATCCTGAAGTGCAACAAACCTGACACTTGTCTGGCAATAACTTCACAACTACGGTTGTCACAGAGTCATAGAATGACTTGGGTAGGAAATTACTCCTAGAAGTGATCTCTTTCCCACCCCCCTGCCATGGCAGGAACACTTCACTAGACCAGGTTGCTGATTGTGCCAGAAAGTTGTGTCAGAGCACCATTAAGAGGAGAAAAATCCTCTTTGGTGGCATTAATAACCTCTTCCTTCTTCATCTTCTTCTTGGATTCCTGTGCTGACCACTCAGGCGTCCCAAGGCTTGTGGAGGTGAGAGAGGTTTGCTGCAAGGCTCCACCAAATTACAGCTGGGCAGTTCAGTGGCAGGTGAGGAAGAGAGGCAGAGTGTAGGTAATGCACACTAGAAGGAAAACAGCTTAAACTACTTGTACATGCTGATGGGTTCTGAATTAGTCGTAACTCACTGGGACAAGATTTAGGCATTCCTACTGACAGCTCAATGTGCAGCAGAGGTCAAAAAAGTAAATAAGGCATTAGGCTCTGTTAGAAGGGGAGAGAGAATAAAGAGCAAATATAACTCTCTGGCTGTGCTGCATGCACAAGGGATTGAGCTTGTGCTGTAAATGCAGCTTTTGTTTCTTTGCTAGCCTGCCCAAAACTGGGACTGCCCAGACCAGGGAAGCAAAGAGACACTGTCAGCAGCACTGATATTTCAGGAAAGGGGGGATCTCAAAGGATATGCCAGTGCCAGCCAAAGGGTGAGTTTAGCACACATCAGAGCGAACAGCTCATGGCTCTGGTCCAGAGGCTGCCCCACGTACACCCCACACCTTCTGGGTCCAGAAACTTCTGCCTCAAGGTAACAGGGGAAAACCTTGACATCATCTGGATTCTGACATCAGGGACTCCCATTTCTTACAGAAAGCTCCTTCCACATCCTCAGGCAAGTGGCCCAGGTACTCCATCTGCCCAAAAACTGAAAAGGGCGCAGGGGAGGTTTACATCAAAATCATAGAATGGTTTGGGTTGGAGGGTGCTTTAAAGACCACCGACACCAATCCCTGCCACTGTCCCAGGTTGCTCCAAGCCCTTTCCAATCTGGCCTTGAACATTTCCAGGGGTGGGGCAGCCACAACTTCTCTGGGCAACCTCCCCAATGGGTCAACACCTCCCCAAATCTCCAGGAAAATAATTTTTTTTAAATACGTCCATTGAATTCCTTTAGATATTGTCAGAAAGAAGCAAAAAAACCTGTAACTGTAAAGTATCCTAAAAAAATTATCAATATTATAAATATAATGTATTGATTTATATTTATATATATTGATTTATATTTATATATATCAATAATGTATCTCAGCGCTTTGAATTTCATTGGTATTGAAAAAGATCCGGGAGTCTGAAGGACTGGAGAGTGAACCAGGAAAGAGTTCACTGAGAAGGAAAATTGAAATATCTAATTTTTCTGTCTTAATTTTGTTTATCTCATAAGTGAAAGCAAAGGGGGGAAAAAAGTGATGTGCCTGTACAAATCAACTATGGAACTTTCACTGATGAGCTTTTGTTATTTGCATTTTATTTGCAAACCTATATGTGCTTGGAGCTGTACAGGAAGCACAACACTTTTCAAAGCAAAACTTCTGCCCAGGGATTTTTTTTCTTCATGAAAAAAACCTTCCTGCAAAACCAGCTGTGGAGATGCGGCTGTCCAAAAGGGACAGTATATAATAAGTGTTATCAGGTTATGCCTGGGGTTGTTCAGCTGCACCAGAGAAGCTCCAGGGACACCTCAGAGCCCCTGCCAGGGCCTGCAGGGGCTCCAGGAGAGCTGCACAGCCCCTGGGGACAAGGCAGGCAGGGACAGCAGCCAGGCAATGGCTCCCAGGGCCAGAGGGCAGGGACAGATTTTGGCCCATTGGGAATGAGGAATTGCTGGCTGGGAGGGTGGGCAGGCCCTGGCCCAGGGTGCCCAGAGCAGCTGTGGCTGCCCCTGGATCCCTGGCAGTGTCCCAGGCCAGGCTGGATGGGGCTTGGAGCAGCCTGGGACAGTGGGAGCTGTCCCTGCCAATAACAGGGAGTGGAATAAATGAGTTTTAATGTCCTTTCTAACCCAAACCATTCTGTGATTTTATGAGGTTAAGTTATTTCAGCACTTGAAACTTAAAAATTGTTTCGTGGGGGTTATGAACCTTGGAACACCTATAGCCTTAGTGGATTATTCTGAATTATTTCTTCTTTTCCTTGGGTAGAGTCTGCTTTTTTCCCCCTATTGCAAATCACCATTACTTTTCCTAAAGTCAAAAGTTAGAGCCCTAAAAAGACATGGAGCTCACTCTTTTTCTGCTGAGCATCTCAGTTTTCAGACCCCCTGCTTTAGCTGTGCCTAAATAAAATAAAACTCTTTGGTTTAGAATAGTGGGAATGGCATCAAAAATGCCATTGCCCCTCAGTTCCCTGGGATCTGGTGGAGTTTTGCAGCCTGCATGGTGCAGGCACCCACCCACCTCACTCCATCCATCCCTCTCAGCCTCCTCCCTGCACACAGCCCCCTGCCCTCCTTTGTGCTCAGGCTGCCCGGTGTTCCTGCAGGCTGTAAATTCCCGGGACACGGTTTAGCATCTCTCTGGAGAAAGGGAGGGACAAAGCCACCAGCAGCACCTCCCCGAGCTGCAGACAGATGCACCTGGGTCAATAGGGCCGTGCTGCAGCAGCCCTGGATGGGGCTCACTCCCCGTTTCTTGATTCCCCCGATCCCCATCAAGCTGCTCTCGTGGAGAATCGAAATACGTCGTCAAGAAGTGGAGAGGATCCCAAGTAATTAAATGTATAAATTAATTCTCCCCTTAAGATATGTTCCTCTCCCGTTATTAGGTTTGTCTCAGAGAAAATCCTTGGAGGATCTGCATAAAACTACCACTACTTCAAATATTGTCTTTCTAAAGGTTTCCTTTCTTTTACCTATTTTTTTTTCTTTTTCTTTCTTCGGCCCGATGCCTGCAGCCTGCAATTAAAATAAGTGACATGAAGATGTCTTTAAAATAGAGATCTATGAAAAAAACTGAAAGGATTGTCTGTCAAAGGGAGAAAAATGAAAAATAGCAGTCTCAGATCTCTGAATGGATGAATGGGGAAAATTCCTGTCGGTCCTAGTACCCAAAGGGATAAAACCCAATGATAGCTTCTCAACTGCTTAGCAGATAATGCATGTGCTGTTTTGATGCTAGTAATGTGTTTTTTACTTCTTTCTATCTGGGAGGAACGAATCAAATATGAGAAGTGCTGGGACATGATTTTCAACCCATTGCCTTTGATTAAGTGCTTTAACATGTGAGTCCAGAGACTTGCAATAATACTAATGGGGCATAAAGCACTATAAACAGGACAGGCCTACTTTTGTCCAAATGCCATTATCCTGGAATAAAAAAGAGTAGTAAATGTAATATGTCCACTGCTAACCTTTTTGTGACAGGAAATTTTCTCTCCTATGTGCACACCATGAATTATGCTGCATTTTGCCAAAACCATGAGGGATCGTTTAATTTCGTGCGAAGGAGTGTTTGCTAAGCTTGAACCACTTAGCTCAGTGTAGTATTTAGTTGTAAAAATGTGACAGTGTGAAGCAAAACATGAATGCAAGCAGCAGCCTTTCTGGGCTGAAATCAAATTTCTTTTTATGCCAGATCTGGGAAAAGGAGGCAAGACCTGTCGATAAATACTGGGGCAAGTTGTTCAGTGACTTTAAATACAGTTAAAAACCTCCTGGATATACAAACTACACATTTATCCAAGAAATATATGTGAGGTTAGAAACTTTGTCTAAGTTTTAAAAGACGCTGAGGAGTCTGCCCCTGTACATCCCCTGGTGAGGACAAAGCAAGCCCTGCTGCCCCAATAGTCTGTCTGGATGCTTCAGCACAGCTCTCTAGGCCTGGCTCCTTGTCACTTCTAACTTTGTGCTACATTTTATTGCTCTCAGCAAGTTGCAGATTGTCCAACTGTTCTGTCATTTATTGTAAACGGTTGTAAAGGAAAAAAAAAAAGGAAAAAAAAAGAAAAAGGAAGGGCAAAAAAAAAAAATTCCACGACTCTATAACGTAGTCCTTGGTGTAAATCAAACATTCCCTGTCATGTTGATAGCTTGTGTTAGTCTAATGTATTTTATATTACTCAAAAGCATTGAAACCCTGCAGCTTTCTTCATATAGGCCATTATGCGGTTATCATTAAATTGTCTTGCAAAGAACATTATCGGTAATTATAGCAGACACTAAAATCAAATGATCAGACTGGGACCTTTAACACCAAGAGGAACTATTAGAAGTTAATCAAATAAAAGGATGAGAATAATTATGTTAGGATTAAGCAGTAATATGCCAGAAGTTATATACTTTGCTGACTATATATCTTTACTCCCAGCTTCCTGCCTCTCCTTCCATTTGATGCTTTTTATATAATACTTTGGCACAGAATGTAAATGACAGTATTTTTGTGTGCCACAAATGGGGCTTTAGGGTTCAAATGAGGTTCATGTCTAAATGGCGCAAAAAGCAGCACTATGTAATGATGAAGATAAAAATAATAGTCCTGTGTGTATGGATAATATATATAAAAGTACAAAGCTGGGGAAAAAAAATCCATTGGTCAATGGAGCATAAAGTGGTGATAAAAATAGTTGCAACAGGAGGTGAAACCACATGGCTATTGGTTTGCTACTTGAGGTTGTTTTCTGTTTGTAAGTGACAGTCTTCCTGCCTTTCATCTTTTCAACAAGCCACAAGAAATCTCCCCTGCATGCACAGAGATTGCTCCTGCCATTCCTAGCATTATTCTCCAGGGAAGAACCTTCCTATCAAATTTGCTCTTGGTGTTTGCATGAGCCTCAAAGCAGTAACAGTGTCCAAGCTGCCAACTAAACACAGAAAGGTGGCTGAGGAGGTGGTCCCAGGAAAAGCAGGCTGGTTTTGGTTACGGCAGGTGAAGCCAGACCTAAGATCCTTGTAATATTTTCACCGGGAATTCTGACGAACTGGGCACTGAGAGAATAAGAGCACAAACCTGTCACTTCTGGTAGGAGCCCAAGAGGTATTTCCTTTATTCCTTCCTTCTTCAGCAGGAGAATGTGGTTATGGGATCCTTGAGTTGTTACCCATCCCTGCAGAGCCCAGGACAAAGTCATTTCCTCTTGTACTGTCCCTTGTTAGCTGGGAGAAGAGACCAACACTCAGACTGACCTCAGGTCTGCAGAGTCTTGTAAAGACCAAAAGATTTTCTATCAACCAAATCTGGGAGAGAGAATTTGCTCTTTCTTCTGACCCAAACAGACTAGTGCTAGCCAGAAGTGTACTAGATTTTCTGAAAAAAATGGAATTTTTTTTTCTTTCTCCCCCCTCCCCAAGAGCTAGGGAAGAAATAATATTTTGAGAATGGAAACCCAAAGAGGAAGAAGGGGACTGCCCAGAGTTAGCTGTAAATTATTTCTTGTTTATTTTTTTGGTGGAATGAAAAGCTAATCTAAAAATTATTCGGGGGCTAGTCAAAATGGTCATGCTATAACAAACAATAGCATGAAACAATTTCTACCCTATTTTTAAACTTTTCTCAAACATCAACTATTAGGAAAATTTCAGAATTTTTTTTAACTGTTTTCTTTTAGATTTTCCAGCTTTTTTTTTTCTGTTTTAACCTATTCCACAAATTAAACAAAAAGCAACCATGCTTTCCTAAAAAAAACTTTGTTGGCTACAAAATATGAAAAATTTACCAGCAGCCATTGCATCAGATAAAAATCAGAGGTATAGAATAAGAGAATTATAGAATAGTTTGGGTTGGAATAGACCTTAATGATCATCTAGTTCAAGTTCAGCCTGCCATGAAAAGTGAAACTTTCCACTGGGTAAATCCAAGAACATTTCCCATTTAAAAACCCAGCAGATCCCTAAAAATAAGTTTTCAACACCAAAATGGATGTCTTGTGTGGCTTGCCTTCATAGGGTGTTGAGATAAAAACCTCTCAGAAAAGTCTTTAATGTCCTTAAGAGTATCTGGCCTCCCAAAGGTCATGGGAGAGAGGAGTTGGTGGAGAAAAAGTTAGTGAGGAAAAAAAAATATCTGTTTTGGGTGAGCTCTGATTTTGGCTTTTCAGATGGGCTGCTGAAAAATTTTAGATGAGGGATTTAAAACGCTCTTTACTAAAAACCAAGGTGGCTGAGACACCAGAAAATGTTTTGCGGCAACTTGTATTTCCCCTATATTCCTTTTTATTTTAAAAAAATTATCGTTCATAGACACCATAGCAGAATTAGCTCTGTTTATGAGACTGCAATGATCACTTCCTCCAAACAGAGATTTCCTTCCTTCTCTTAACCACATATTTTAGAAAGCTCCCATGATCTGCCGCTGTTCTTCATGAGGCCGCAGGTTCATGGCCACACTTTTAGGGCAGAGGTACAAAGTTCTCAGAATCATGGAATGGTTTGGGCTGGAAGGGACCATAAAACTCAAATCTACCCCTGGAATGGGCAAGGACACCTTCCACCATCCCAGGGTGTTCCAAGCCCTGTCCACCCTGGCCTTGGACACTTCCAGGGATGGAGCAGCCACAGCCAGGATGGTGCAGGGGTCACAGAATCATTTAGGCTGAAAAAGATCTCCAAAATCAGCCAGTCCAACCTTGACTGACCACGTTGCCAAATAAACCACAGCACTGAGTGCCACATCCAGCTGTTTCTTGAACACCTCCAGGGATGGATTCAGGGGTGCAGGGATGTGGGGATTGGGGATGCAGGGACAAAGCCCATCTACCCATCAGGAAGGAAGGACAGCCCTTCTGCTACAGGAGAGTCACTTCATTGCATCTTCACTCATGAAATGATGTTAAGGAAACAACTGATGCTTCAAGAGTCAACACCGAAAGTCTTTGATAAATCAAAATTTTAAAATGCAAGAAGTTTTTTATCTCATATGGACATGAACATCCGTGATGTGTTTTCTGCTTGTTCTACTGCCTTAAAGTTGCCTTAAATCAGAAGAAAATTATAACAATCAAGGTCATATGGACACATGTGCTGCTGCACCAGCTGTGCCAGGGCATTGCACTGACAGCACAGAAAAGCTGAAAAAGCAGAAAAGCTTTTTTACCCCATTAAACTTGCTGAGACATGACTGCAACAACCAGTCCCTTCTAAAACCTCATCATTTGATTTCACAACCTGTTGTGCTGATTCAGAGATTTCAACTGAGTGCTGCGCTGATTGGGTTTTAATTGTGATATTAATTCAATAGTTTCCTCTTCCAGATCTGCGTGTTGATAAAACCGGAGCAAATCAGCCCTGCAAAGCCCAGGCTGAAGTGTGGAAATGATTCAGGGACTTGCCAAGCTTGGATAAAACCCATTCACCTGACACCATCCAAGCAGGCCTCCCAGACCAGACAATTAAAATGGCAATTAAAATTAAAATGGCCTATACCAGCAGCTCTGAGCTGTGGCAACAGCAGGATTCCTTCAGCTGCAAGCAGCAAGGGTGCTGTGAGCTGGCAGAGAGGATGAACATCTTCACATCCACATCTTGTGATGTGTCACCAGGGGGACTGGGTGGGGCACAGGACTGGCCTAGGGTTTTCCTCGCCTTCATCCATCCTCATCCTCACCTTGGGGAGGCTGCAGGAAAGGGAAAACTGCCTCTCCCTGTGCACAAAGTTTGTAATGAGCTGGAGCTGGCCTTCTCATTAGACCCTTTAAAACAACTTTACCGAGGGATAAAACCAAAGGGTCTTTAGAAAGTCTCAAAAAGTCACCCTACTGGAGGAAACAAACTGATTTTTATTGTTTTCCACAAAAACACAGCTGGTTTCACTGTTTGCCAATGTAAGCTGTTATTACTTTTTCATTAAATCTTTTGCTTTACTATGGGAAACAAACTGCTATTACAGAGGAAACCATATGCAAAGAGACCTTCTTCCAGTCTGTACGTGGAGTGAATATTCCTCCTTTCCAAAACTTTCCATGTTAGAAATAATTTGAAGGATTCCCAGCACTCAACTACTCATGCCCAGCTCACTCTTCCGTTTCTACTGGATTTTATTGAACCACCTGGGATTATTTTAGGAAAGATGGTTGAAGTTTTTACGAATTAATTGGTAAAACATGGAAAGTAATGGAAAAATATGGTCATGTGTATTCATTCTGAATTTTAAATCATGTTGTTTCTACTTAGATCATGTTTATGGCCTTTTCTCCTGGTTATTCCAGTGAATTTTAATTTAGTGGCAGGGTTGTTTGGTGGAATGAGGAGTTTACTGGCAGGAGGGTTGGAGAGAATTGGAGAGAGGACAATTTAGTGTGTTACCCACAGTCATTTGGCAATGAAAACAAGGTAAAATATTTCATCCCCTGAACTGGAAAACTCCCAGG
Source organism: Zonotrichia leucophrys gambelii (assembly GCF_028769735.1). Classification (NCBI taxonomy): domain Eukaryota; kingdom Metazoa; phylum Chordata; class Aves; order Passeriformes; family Passerellidae; genus Zonotrichia; species Zonotrichia leucophrys. The sequence goes on from NC_088200.1 coordinate 1,947,476, forward strand.
GTGAATTACCTGTCCCATCCCACAGTTCAGCTTTCATGTGTAGTACACAACTGTGAACTGCTTGTGAACCAGACACAAAGCCAGACTTGCTTGCAGAAGTTATCTGGCAAGTAATTTAAAGTAATTAATCAAGTTGAGCAAACTACAATCTATTCTTGGATGAATCAGAAGCAGACAAGGTCTGATTTTGGCAGGGAAATAAATCATTATAAATTATTGGTCCAGCTGTACTATTAACATTAATAAAGTTCCCAAAATAATTAACCAGAAAACTGTTGTTATTAACAAATTATCAAGCCCTCAGTCACTGTCCTTCCAAGGTATTAGGTCTTTGCTCACAGGGGCTGCTTTTGGTAGTTTTATTAATCTGATGTGAAAATAAGAGACTGCAGCCTTCTCTGGACATGATGTTAGAGCAGGACATCAGCCTTTCCAACCTGAGAAATATTTCCTTGCTACCTCAGAGCCAAAGATACTTGGTAAAAAATGAAGAAACATTCCCTACAATCATAAGTGCTTTAACTCTGACCAATCAAACACTTGCATTGTGTCTTTAACACTTAGCTAAATTGAGGAAGATTTTAAAGATGTTGAAAGGGCTTGAAAGTGTTCCAGGCCAGGCTGGATGGAGCTCTGACCAACCTGGTCTAGTGCAAGGTTGGGGATGAAATTAAATGGGTTTTAACATCCCTTCCAACCCAAACCATTCTGTGATTCTTGGATTCTCAGATTTCCTGAGAGCTTTCCTGTACAAAGCCACAGATTATTAAAGTTGATCACTAGGATGATCCTGGTGGCAATGAAATACCTGCTGGAAAATTAAGTAGGAGATGCATTAAGGAAGGGAAAAAAGGAAGGTAAGGCAAGGCAAAAAACATCAGTGTTCAGCTCACAGACAGTCAGAATCTGTCTCCTGTGTCTTCCTGAGCCCTTTTCCTAGGGTTTGCTAAAACCCAGCAACCATTTTGCCATTTTTGGACAATCTTTGGTACCACAAAATGTTGCTAAAGTTATACCTAGCATGGAGTGAGTCTTGCTAATGCTGAATAAGGACTTGAGCATGTTATTGTAGCAGAAAAGCCCAGAGACATACTTTTAGCACCAAAATTTGAAAATATTAATTTTTCTTTGGTCTTCACTGAAACTGGCTCCACATTTTTCCAGGTGCCCTTCCCGTTACAGCCAAATAAAGGCAATTTATGATATGCTGAGAGAGACTCTGAAAAATCCTTTATTTCTTCAATACTCATGAAAATTGTCTCGCCAGCCTTGCAGATGCATTTTGGCGTCTTGGGCTACTGAGATAAGGATGCTCTGGTTCTGATATTGTCTTGGGGAGATGGTCAAGACATGCAAGTGCTGAAATCCAGCAGAGAGAGATGTCACTGCAGGGACCCTTTCCCTGAAGCCTGATCCTCCCTCACTGTGCAGGGCAAGAGGAAATAAATCCCACCCCCAGTGACAGAGTGAACAGAGGGCAGTGAGTCCTTAAGAACCTTGGGAGAATCCTGACAAAAAACAGATACAAGCAAATTAAGACACAAAGGTCCAATGAAAACAGCAGCACTGCAAGGAGCATTTCATAAAGTTCCAAATTACACTGTTTCTGTCTTTAAAAAAAACACTATTTGCAACAAGCAGTAGAGATCTGGTTGTAGTCCACAAATCCAGCTTTTAAAAATAGAAATGTTTACTTTTTTTGTGACCTGACAGAAAGAATGGCCATTAAATGCTCTATGGAATGCTAAAATGAAATTTGTCTCTGGAAGGTAGCAGAGTTTCCTAATCATGTTTCAGATTTTGTTTTTCTCATCTACATGGATATCTTCTATCAAACCCTGATGTCCAGAGAAATGAAAGGTACCTTTCACTATTAAGTAACTATAGAAGTTTTACTTTGCTAGATTATTTGTAAATTGTAACTAAAATAAAAAAAGTACCCTGTCAGAAAAAGGCTTTAAAAAGTGTAATATTTTGTTTTATTTAGCCACTTCTTGGGAAAATTTAACACCGAGACAGAAAGGTTGCAGAGCAAGTAGCACTTCATAAATTGCTTGAGCCCTAATCAATACATATTGTCATCTAGTCAAGTCCTCCAAGCAGATTTTTCTTTGCCTTGCCTCAAAAGCGTATTTTATGAGGTTGTTACTAGCTTGTGCTGCAAGGCCTGGCCTAATGAATCTGTCACTGGCACTATTGATTGACATGCCAGTGTAAGTGAGACATGTGATTCCGATTGACTTCCTAATTACTGCTGCTGTGATGTCTCACCAACTGGTAAGGCCAGAGGTTAATAGTTTTGATGTTCAGCCATTGCTGGCTCTGGAAGCTGGAGTTAAACCAGCTTGTTGGAAGTCAATATCTGAATCAAGTTCTCAAGGCTACTTTCGAAGCTGATCAATTAAGCCCTCCTTGTTCCCCCTCTCGTTGCCTGACAAGACTTTGATGAGTGGGGGCCTCTAAAGCTGTAGGTTTAAGGCAGAGCAGGGAGGTTGGTGGGATTTAAACGCTGCAGCAGGAGCGGCCTGTAGGCCGAGGCTGCATTTCTGACAGCACAGAGATGGAATCCTGCTCCTCCTCCTCAGTGGAGGGAACAGGGGTCAGGTTTCCTAAAGCTCCTGGCGTCCTGAGAATCTTCATGACATGGACATTGTTCAAGATATTCATACAGGATGGGTGACAATAGTCACACCCGCCTGTCCATCTGTTCCTGCCCGTAATAGTCACTCACCTCTGTGCTTGGACAGTCCACAGCTAGGAAATGGTCCTGGCTCAGAATTAGATGCAAGAATCCACCCTTCATTTAAAAGATATGTTCCTCAGCCTGAGTTCTGAGCAAATGATCCTGAAATGAGGCTGTGTAACTGTGATGGATGGCCGAGTGTGCAGACAGCTTGGGAAGCTGGCTGGGAAGGGCATGAGCTGCTCCAGGTGTCTGTCCAGAGGAAAGGGCCTCTGAAATGCTTTTAATGCCTTTTGAGGTGCTGTAGAATTTAAGGATTTTTCTATAGCAAAAATTACAACAGCTGCCTCAACCCAAAAGACTCCATGGCTGAATGCTCTGTGTCTGATCATTGCTCAAGCCTGGAGACAAATATAAGAACATGGCAAGCACAGATCACTTTGCAGCAAATATATTCTCTAAATGTCCAGCATAAGGGCTTTCTGAAGTAAAAGTGATAGATCTGTATCAAAGGCCTTCATGGATTTCTCTTCCATTAATTAGTTCTGCTGAGTCCTGAAATCACATCAACTCTCAGATTCCACCTCATTGGCTTTTTGTGAAGCCCACCATGTACAGTAGGAACAATATACCTCCTTTGGGTTTATACACCTCTGTCTCTGTACTCACCTTTTTTTGTGGACTTGTCTGGACCTTATATGAAGCCATTCTTCTCTTGGATCATCCTGCCAATCTTGTTCCTATTCTTTCCTTCAGGGGACAGAAGGTCCTGAAAAGGATGATGCAGATGCAACATTAATTGATGCAGCTGCATAACACCCCTGGCTTGTTCTTCACTCCTTCTTAGTAATTGTTGCAAGTAATCACCAGCAGCCAGTTTGCTTTTCTACCTGTAATCTAGCAGTGAGATTACAATTACTCAGAATTGCCTGTTGTGACACCAGATTCTCTTTTCTGAAGGTAATAGACAAGTCAGAGTACATGTGTGTGCATTACCTTGCATTTAGTAATGTTGAACTTCAATTTTATTTTCTTGTCACTTGGGGTTGCAGATCTCAGCGAGTCTCATCAGTCAGCTCTGGGCTTTTACCACCCTGAATAATTCAGTAATATCACTGAGCTTTGTCATCTCTCTATCCATGCTCCTTCCTGGGTTATTTATGAATATGCTGAACTGAATGGCTCTCACTATACACACACACTGGATTCCTTTGGAAACATGTGCAAATTATTCCTGTGCTTTATTTCCTAGGGATTTTACCCCATCTAGTTATTAATTGATTAAAGGTGCTACCCTTCTAGCAGCTTCTTGAGCTTTCAGGATGGAATGTCATAGAAAACTTATCTATGTAGCATCAGATCACCTTTTCCATATGCTTAACAAGACCTGCAGAGAGCTCTAACAGATTTAAAAGCTTGTCTTCCCCTTATGAAGGATGGATTGAGCTTTCTTTGTGATATTGTATTTACCATGAATGCCCTGATGGTCTTTACATCTAACAGTTTGCTTAGTGCAGACTTGAGACTTATGGTCACTGTCACTCTGCAGACACCCTGGAGAGGAGAGTGTGTGTGCAGGAATCACAGTGACATCAGGCAAGGACACAGCACAGAAAAATGTCACCAAGGTCACGCTCAAGATCCTCTACAGCTCAGAGAAGAACAGCATCCCACCTAATAACTACTGTGTTCTCTGTACTTTAGATTTCCCCTACTGAAACTTCAATTTCTGGATTATCTTCTGCTGAACCCCAAGAACAGGTGTTATAAAGGTAGCACACTCTGGGCTTCTTTGTGATGAATATAGATGTAAAAATCTCACTTGGTTTCTCTGCTGAGGCCCAATCTTCCCTAAATTTCACTATTATGTCATAAACACCTGAAGCCCCTGGTGAGGTCAACTGGAAGCTACTGAGCCTCAAATCCCTGAAGGCTGAGGAAGGGTCCTGTGAAGCTAAATGTTGTGCTGTGCCTTCCTAAACATCTGTATCATCTGCTGTTGGAGATATGGTACTATGGTAGAGGAAACTGCCATCTGACATTGCGGTTTTTCTTGTGTTGGAATTGCCCTACAAACCTTCGGGCTCTTGCCTCTGATTTATTAGCAGTGTTTGCCACTTCAACAATTTTTTCCTCAAAGTTTTCTCTTTTTTCTTTGTTTCTTTTTTTTGTTTTTGTTTTTGTTGTTGTTTTTTCTTTTGTTCTGTTTGCTTGGTTTTGGTTTTGTTTTGGTTGGTTGGTTTTTTGTAGGTTTTGGTTTTGGTTTTCTTTTTTTTTTGTTGGTTGGTTGGTTGGCTGTTTTTGTTCTGTTATAATTTTAGATTGAAGATGCCAGATATTTTTTTTTCCTCTTTTCTTTTGGTGGACATGCATTCAGCTTGGAGCTCCCAAATCCTTCTAATTTCCTTTCAGCTGTTGCTGATTTGAGCATGAGTTTTCCTAGGTGATCTGAGGTGGAGGCTTATTGTTAGTCTCTGAAATAACACCTCTGAGTAACTCCCCTGCCTCTTACCACCCTTTAGTCTTCTTCTTCATTCTTCTCTTCGTACTGGCAAGACTTCCCCATTTTTATGCAGTCCCCCTTTCTAAAATAGAACACTGATGGCTTGTTCTGTTTTGTGCCCCATCCTACATTTGACCCAGTAGCCTGTTTTAAAAAGCAGTGTTTAAAACAGATTTTATTTGATTTGATGCTTGAGTTTTGGCAGGTTCTGGCCTACTCTTTATTTCAACATAAAGAGATGCTATAATCTTTACTACCAGAGTATGCATCATCCTGAAGTTTGTGATTCTCTTTTCCTGTCAGCTTTCCTTGAGTTTTAATTTCTAAAACCATTCTAAGAACATTTCAGTTGTGAGGCTCAGTCCTACTCGGGCCAAATGTCTTCTGCTTCTCCTCAACAGTTTCTCAGTTCTTGATGAAAACCCCTCCTTGTGCATCATTTTCTCAATTCTTAACTGCAAGATTTCCCAAGTCTCTGCATTGAGTTGGTTCTGCAGTAGTAAATACTAATGCAGAATTTAAAGCCTGAGTGCAAATCTTGTTTTTTTTAGTGGCTCTGGTCTGTATGGCAAGTTTTTAGTGGAAATTAGTCATGTAATCTTCATTACCTTGGAACAGATCTCTGCCATTTCACTGTGTCTGAAGTTGCTGGAAAAAAAATCTTGGCAGGATTTGTGATTAATTACACTCCATGTTGTATTAGACAATATAGATCAACCTGCCAATATGAATTTCTCAGATGCCAAAAGATCAGATAGGGAAGAAAGGATCATATGAGAAGGGGAAAAAAATCATGAGACAGTCAGGGACAGCAATAATTCACCCATACCTATGCACTGTGTACAAATAATGCCCAGGGGAATTAGCCACACTTATCCCTTCGTCAGATGTGTGTTGAGAGCAGACAGTGCTGGGTTCCTCATGTGTCTTGTTTCTTGCAACTTTTCTGAAAATGATGACATAATGAAAGATTTTGAACTCTTCATCTTAAATGGTTAATTAAGGACAATCTGAATATATGAGTTCTGACACCAAATTTACTTTAGAAATCTGTGCTTTAAGAGCCCTGAATAATGCACCCCAAGGATTGGAGACTCTCTTGAAATTCGTAATCACAGTTTGAAAGGCTTGGCTCGTTTAGGGAAAGGCAAAAACAAATAATCTCTTGAAGAGTTGTGTGTCACTGCTTCCTGTCCTCTGCCAGGGTTACCGGTGGTGTCCCCATGTCCCTGACTGCCACAGGGATCTCTGCCAGCTCCAGGATCAGGGAGATGCTGTGGCTCAGCCCCAGGGGAACAGGGACCAGCCCCGGGCCTGGGCACCCCAGAGGCACCCAGAACCCAGCCCTGCTGACTGTCAGGGGCAAAATCCTCATCTCTTGTGCCCCAGCCTCACTCACTAGGTGCTAGAGGAGCCAGAGGCTGCCAGGATTTGGTCTTTCAAATGGGAAAAATGGCACTCCTGGGTTTTTTAACCTGGCGCAGGAGGGCCACAGCTTGGTGGTTGTAACCTGCAAACTCAATAGGAATGGCAAGACCCCAGCTCTGTCCTTCCAGCAGGGACTTGAAGCTGTATTGATCCTGGCAACATCCATCAGCTCATGGCCATGGCGAAACTCAAGGTCCTCCACCGCATCACAGCATATATTAAAAAAAAAAAAAAAAAAAAAAGACCAGAAAGAAAAGAGCAATTCATTGTGAAATAAGAAACTTAATTACTTCCAAAAAAATTAATTAATTAATTAATTGATCCTCGTGTCTCCCCTGCAAGGTAGGAAGTGATTATTCTACCCATTTTACACAGAGGGAAACCTCACTGTTAAGTGACTTGCCAGAGGCAAAGGCATTGAAGGAGAAATCAGCATCCCATGGCCAGCACCCCCAGGTCTTGTTCCAGACCAGCCCAATTTGCTTGGACACTGCCTGCCCTCAGCAACCCAAGACCCCAGTGTACCAAGAGCACTTAAATTCCCACTCTTTTTCCCCAAGGAAAACCCTGAATTCCTTTTGCCAATGCCCAGATCACACATGGTCAAGCTGAGCTCAGCTGAGCCCGGTGCTGCTGCATTTATCACCCTCTGAGGGATCCCCCTGCTGTGCCCCAGGGTGAGCCAACCCCAGGCAGAGATGGAGCCTCAAAAGGGGAAGACTTTTTTTGGACAGAATTTTGGTAGAATGCTGTCTTCAGGGTCTAAGTGAGCTGTTGTTTTACCACTTCAGGGTCAAGGTAAGGAGCACTCATGAGGCCCATCCTGTCTTCACTGCCTCAGGCCACAGCGTGGGACTGACAGCTCAGAGTAAATCCTGCTCTAGTCTATTGCACAAGTAGCTGTACACCTTGATTTCGGACTCTGAGGTGGAGGTGGGCTTGTGAAAATAAGCTTTGTGTTTTATAAGACTGATTCACATATTAGAGGAAAAGCTGTTGAGTTTTCAGGTGTGCAAACATTCTGCCGCCCTGATGCAGGAGGACCAAACTCCAGCCAACCACAGGAGAAGGGATAAAATGACAGAATTATTGAATCATTTAGGTGGAAATAGTTCTCAAACATCATTGAGTTCACCTGCTCCCACAGCACTGCCAAGCCCACCACAAAATGATGTCCTTTAGGACAGCAAGTCACACTGTGGGGCTGATGACAATCCCAACACTCAAACCAGCTTGGGCTCATCCCAGCAGCCCAGTCTGGCTGGTCCCTGCACATTTTGAGGGAGACCATGGGCAGGGATCATCCCCTTGGATGGTAAAGAAGGAGCAGAGGAAGAGGAGGAGAGCGATGTGTGACAGCTGTGCACCTCCTTCGTGATTTCCCAGATCAGCAAACTCCAGCCCATGCTTGCATGCTCCTTTTTCTTAAGAAACTTTTTTCCATTATCCCAAAGCTCCAGGAAATAAGGAGTTAACAACAGAAACCAAATACCAGAAATAAATCTTGGTGCTCATGATTTGGGCAGAAAGGTGGAGCCTAAGCTAGGAAAAAATGAAGCTGTGGATCAGAAGGTTGTGACTGATGCCTATTTTTATGCCTCCAAATCCTCCCAGGAGATCCTGCAGATGTTCTCCAGGACAATGGCAAGATGAGAGCTGTGATTTAGCCCTGTGGGCATGCAGGCACATGGCACAGACAGATGGAGATGCAGCGTCCCAGGGATGGCCACAGTGTCATCCTGACCCCAGAGCTTTGGGAGAGAAACCCGAGCCAGCATCTCTGGAGGGATCAGCCATGGGACCAGCCTGGCAGCATGAGGATACAGGTAACCATGGAGGGATCAGACTTGGAGCCAGGGCTGGATCTGTCCTTTGGAGGCCACTCCAAAGAGCAGCATCACTGCTAGTTTGTCCAGGTGAACATTCCCACCTCCACTTTTTCATCTTGACAGCCCTTGTTGTGCTATAGGTGAGGTCCCAAATTCTCTCTTACGCCAAGAAACCAAGAAGTCAGCTCATAAAGGCTATACCTGCACTGCCAAAATCAGCCCATCTGGCCATCCTTTGGCCACAAAACTCTTATTTAAACTGCTAGCTGGGGTGGCCAGGCCCAAGCAGGTACTTAGGGGTGGTGCTGGCTCAGGCAGCTCCCCAGAGCACCCCTAGGAATTACCTGGGAGTGGTTCAGCTACCCCTGGCCTAGAACCCCTTCAGACAGGATTAACAATTTGGCTTGCAGTCACATTCCAGTGCCCAGCAGTGACCCTGGCAACTTTTTAATTTCCTAGCCACAAGGTCCCAAAAGTCATAAAACCCAGGCTTCGTTTGCCTGAAACAAAGTGGAGAGACCAGGATCCCTCACCCTTCAAATCCAAACCACAGTCACTCCCGGGAACCTGTTACAATTCTGCTTTAATTGTTGTGAGAGCTTTCCAGAGGCAGTGCTGGCACTGATTTGGATTTATACCCTCTCTCCTGATCTCAGGGTACTGCAAGAGTGGCGTCTGTGAGACCAACATTTATAGCATCCCTCGGAGGGGTGAAATGTACCTACTGCAAAGTACTTTCAGTTAATTCTGGTGCATCGTTTGCGGGAGAGCCACGTGGGGATCAGCGTGGGACAGACAGATTTAGATCATTTTGCTTGAGTCAGGTGGTGCCTTGCTCCCAATTCCTCGCAAGTTAATTCTTACCTGGGATAATTATGTCTCTCTTCAATCCAGCCCGGCTTAACCCTTCTCATCCCACACTCCACACCTGTGGCCATGGGGATGGTGATTTGTGGGTGTTTGTGGCCATGGGTGGCCTCTTCTGCAGATTTCCTCAATGACCTTGGGCAATTCAATTAATTAATTTAGCTTGCTTGCTCTCTGACACATGAAAGCTGCCTGGTGTCTGAATTGCATACTCCTGAGAAATGATTTATCTGTTTAAGACAGACCTGGCCCTTTAGATCTGGTGTCTGACGAGACTGGCCCTGTCACCACTGCTCAAGGTGTCCAGAACTGGATCTTCTGAAACAGGGTGCAACTTGATGTTGATGCATCTCCATCTTGTGCTGCGCAAGAAATAGAAATAAATAAAACAGGGACAGCATCTGACCTCATCTTGGAGCCCCTCTCCTGTGTGGGACCAAGGGAGCACTCCCAGAGCCATTCCCATCCCTGTTGAGCCCTGCTGCTGAAGTGGGTGGTGTGAGGTATTCTCTGGGTTGGAATAAAATGACACCAAACAGTGTGTGCAGGAATAGGGGTAATGAAAAAAAAACTGCTCTGGAAAGGTTGTCCAGCCCTGGCACAGCTGCCCAGGGTAGTGGTGGAGTCTCCATCCCTGTGGATGTGGCTCTTGGGGACATGGCTCAGTGGCGGCCTTGGCAGTGGTGAGAAATAATTGATCTCTTAGATGCTTTTCCAGCCTAAAAGATTCTAGGGTTAGGAGATGTACATTCTGAGCCTCACTCTTTTTCAAGCCATCCCCTCTTGAACCCAAAAAATTTGGCAGGTCACTGCTGTTCTGCCCAGAGGCCAAGGAGAGCATCTTCCTGCTTTCCAGCCTCTCACACAACTGTCTTACTCCAGGGTCTTTTTCTGTAGCTGGGACAAAAGAAATAATATCTTGGATTCTGATAACAAATAAATTATTCTTGAAATGCCATAATTGCTCAGCTGCAGCTGCAAGAGCAACTAAATACAGAACTTTAATAAAATATTATCGTTCAAATCAATTTGCTGAGAGTCTGCTTGGCTTTCTGCATGGAGTGTTAAGCAGCAAATAGTAAATACTGATCACTGATTAGAGAGCCAAAGAGCAAGAAAAGCCTGGAACCTGATTTTTTGCCATCTGTAATTTTTTTCCCCCTGTTTGAGCAAGGACAGGGGCCAGATTCTGCTCCATGTCTGGAGAATTGCACTTGTTCCAAAGGCGTGGGAATTGCAGCTACTGCATGTATAGGTTTACAAAGTAGCTTAGGCACTTAAGAAGATAATCATCTAGAGAGATTTACAGTAGTGACTTTTACAGGGGGAGGGACAAGGGGAAGCGCCCAGCTCCCACCAGGGTGAAAAATAAACACAAAAAATCCAGAGCAACGATGCAATTGGCAGCTCAGGTAACAAGTTCAGAAAATGACCACATCTGGGCTGTTCTGGATCAAAAACTATTGAAGTCAATGAAATTCGCTCTGGATTTACAGTGGCATTAACTGAGATCAGAATCCGACCCTATAAATTTACTATTACTTCTAATCCTGGCGCCTCTGATCTTGCTGAGATATTTGCTAACTGCTGAGCAGCTCGCTTTATTGACACTGAAATAACACACCCGTGCCCTACTATTGTTAAACTCAGCTGGTTTTAAAAACCCATCATACTGTTTGTCATGACTGACCTTAACAAACTGGCCTGCTGTCCTTGGATCTATGGGCAAGAAAGTTGTCAAATGCCCCCTTTTTCTGCAGCCTTCCACCACCAACAAAACAAAAAAAAAAAAAAAAAAGGAAAAAAAGGAGGAGAAAAAAATCAATTTCAATCAACATGGAGTGTAATATTATCAAATGTCAGATGCTGAGGCCGTGTGCTTTGAAAATTATCCTTGACAGCTTCTTGTCGACTTAATTAAGTGCTCAAAAAAAAAAAAAAAGAAGAAAAAAAAGCAAAATATCTCAATTGTCGGCTCCCTCTCTTTGTGCTTCAGAGGTTCTATTGACAGCTCTGAAAAAAAGATTGCCTTTGGGGGTTTTATTGATAGATCCTTGCCTGATATTGGAATGATTCCTGGGCAGATAAATCACATTTAGATTTGTTAGTAATTGAGGAGAATTGATTGAATAGTTAGGATGGTCCCAGAGGGAGGTACCTATTCCTCTTCCGTTCTGCAGAGGTTGTCATCAGATAAAGGACCTCTTTGGGCAGGATGGATAAAGGTCTAATTGTTTACATGATCAGATATTGCTTCCTTTCAGCCCTCCCTCCCCAGACTTCCCCAACTTTCATGTGGCAAGTGTCAAGATGACAAAGGGGAAGGCTGTAAATAAAACCAAAAGTGGGCGAAGGTGATCAGCCCCTCTTCATGACCTGGAAAGGCACTAATTATATTCAAATCATTAGTGGAATTTGGGTGCTAACAGCAATGGGTTCTTACTAAAAAACCTCTGCAGTGTTTATTTGTGCTGTGTTTGTTTAAACAGCTATGAATTTCACATAGGAGCAGGTCAGGTGTGGCTCGTGGTGGCTCTGCAGGTGTGGCCCCTTTTTGGCTGATGAGATCCATGTGCAGGGCTGGGTTCTGGCACATCAAGACTCTGTGTCCCATCACCCTGGGTGGCCTGCTGCACCTTGCATGGTCCCAGAGGGAAGCAGCATCTCAGAGAGTGGGCTAGCAAAGCAGGAGGGGATGCTGGAGCAGTGTGGGGAGATGCTTTGGACAAGGGTGTGTAGCGGCAGAACAATGGGGAGTGGCTTTAAACGGAGAGAGATTAGGTTTAGATCGGATGTTAGGAAAAAATCTTGACTGTGAGGGTGGTGAAGCCCTGGCACAGGTTTCCCAGAGAATTTGTGGTTGCCTTGGATCCCTGGAAGTGTCCAAGGCCAGGTTGAATGTGGCTTGTAGCAACCTGGGCTAGTGGAAGGCAGCCCTGCTTATGTCAGGAGGTGGGATGGGATCAGCTTTAGGACCCTCCCAACCCAAACCATTCAGTGATTTTATGATTTTCTAGGCTGGAGAATTGTGGGGAGGGTGATAAAAGCAGAGGGAGTCCAGAGTGACGTTGTGTGACTGTGGAGCAATGTGAGGGGGCAGATGCTGCCCCAACCAGAGTGTGCAGCAGACACTTGGGTGACCTGCTCCAGGTTCCCCCACCCTGCACTCCTCCTTCCACACCTACAAGAAGGAGTGAAAAGGATGACTGTTTCCAGAGAGGGCTTTTCCATGGACTAGAAAAAGCCCTGAGTAAGAAAGAGTGATATTTAAATTTCCACTTCCCACCCATTTTTAAAGTTTCTATTTCTTTAAGAGAGGGCAGATACACTGCAGTCTGCTTGGCACTTCAAGAGGCAATTTATTTCTGTCCATACCAAGTACAGACCCTGCATGGACCCTCTCTCTCTCTTTCTACAAGTGCCCAGGCAAGACCATATTTCCCTACCATCTATAGAGGACAGGGTGTTCAGGTTGATTTTCAAGGTGTACTGTGCCACATCTTTCTTCCAGGGACGTGTTTGAGAAAAAAGGGAAAACATTTGAAAATCAGTTTTTAAAATCTAGGCTTAATACATGTTTCTAATAATTGGCTGAAATTCAAACTGGCTGGTCAGCATTTCCCATCCTTTTCTCTCAGCAAAGTAAGGAGTGTTGAAAGTTACAATTTAAAAAAAAAAATCAGTCAAGGAAAAATAAACTGAGGTATTTTATTTTCCTGTCTTCCAGCTTCTTCAAAAATGAAAGTCGTTGAGAGAAAGAAAGGGACAATTTCTTACCTCAAATTAAATACCATTTTGGCATCACCAAATATTTAATTTGCAATAAGAAGCAATGAGCATCTCTGAATTCCCCACCTGAAGACTTGACATCCTTAATATTTCAGCGCCACTGGTGGACTTCAAATGACCATTGCTCAATCCAGTCATCAGGGACTTTGACAGAGGCTGCAGGAACCAGGTTCCTCTCTGGGTCAAACCTATCACCTCCATATACAGCCCTGCAACCTCCTCCTTCCTCTGGGAGTGGGCTATTGAAGTGCAAATGGATCTAAACTAGCCATGAATAAATTTAAGCTGGAAATTACAAGAAGCTTTCTAATTATCAGAGCTGTGAATATCTGAAAGGAGCTCCTGAACAAAGCAAGATGGTTCTGGTCATTGTGGGCATTTTGGGAGGCACCAGGGCCATAATTCACAGGGCAAATTTTCTGATTTGCCAGTAGTGAAAAGGATGTGTGTTTTCTTACACATTCCTGTGCCTTCAGATAGACTCTGTGGCAATAATGAATCACAGACTCATTTAGGCTGGAAGAGTGCTTTAAAATCATCAGACCCAACCATTTCCCCAGCACTGCCAAGGTCACTGCTATCCCGTTTCCCAGGGGCCACATCCACATGGCTTTGAAATCCCTACAGGGATGGGGACTCTACCACTGCCCTGGAAAGCTGTGCCAGGGCTGGACAACCCTTTAAGTAAATAAATTTTCTCAATTAAAAAAATTAAATTTTAAATTTAAACCTGTTCTGGTGCAACTCGAGGCTGCTCCCTCTGCTCCTGTCCCTGTTCTCTGGAGCACAGCCCTGTTCCCCGGCTGTCCCCTCCTGTCAGGAGCTGTGCAGAGCCACAAGGGCCCCCTGAGCCTCCTTTGCTCCAGGCTCAGCCCCTTCCCAGCTCCCTCAGCCTCTCCTGGGGCTCCAGCCCCTTCCCAGCTCCGTTCCCTGCCCTGGACACGCTCCAGCCCCTCAGTGACTCTCTTGTGCTGAGTGGTCCAAACCCATAATCAACATCTTGGCCCATCACAAAGTTATTTTTTCCGGGCAAACCCTCAAGGTTTCACAAGTAACTTAGTGAGAGTTTTAACCCTGAGAACCCAGACTCATCCCTGTCTGCATAAGTCAACTGCTTTTTAAGCCAAACCAGGTATATCAGCAAAAAATCCTCATTCTCTTTTGATAGGTCACTATAAGGTCACTGCTGTGCTCCTTTTGCCATGGCTTTAAGGGAAAACTTCCTTGAAGACCTAGAAGAATTTAAATAGACCACAGATCCTCTTCTACCTAGGTACAAGAGCTCTAAGGGGAAAAAATTCACAGGTGTACGTATGTACACATTTACAGGCATGCGAACTCGTGTGTGCACACATCACACATGTGCACAGACAAAAGCAAGGATCTTCTGTCTTGGGGAAGAACTGAGGTCAAGCAAGAAGGCTTGGGCCTGAGATCTGGCACTGACTGAGTTTCCCAGCACCAAACCCAATGAAAGTATTCACAGATACATCTGAATCCACGTCGAAACTTAAAATTTTTCAAGCAGCCCATTTTATTGTTCCACAGCAAAGTGAGTATTTCTTCTAAGCAGAACCCTTTCTTCCCTTTGAGTCCTCCCCCCCTGTAAAAGCTGTTGAATTGCCTCTTTTTTCCTTCCCATTGCTCATTCCTATAGCAGGAGTGGAATTGATTTTTGATACTATCCATTTTGTTTGTCACAGATCGTCCTCCACTTCCCCCTGCGCATTGCTGAAATATCACCCACAAATGATTATTCCTATCACTGCAGCCAACGCTTCGCCTGGGGCAGGGAATTTTCCCGCAGCTAAAAGTGGCCTCGTAATTGAAGGCAGAAAACACCAGTATACCTGTAGCCTGAAAATGTTAATAAACTACCAGAGGTCCCAGGAAAGTTAAATATTGGGAGGGATGTCAGAGCTGCGGTGTGATTAGTGGAACTGAACGACAAAGAGCACCTGCCCAAGGCGCCGACACAGGGGGGATCAGTCTCCCTCTGACATCTGAACACGGCTCCTGCCTCCCAGGATGGGGCTCTGCTTGCAGGGAGGCAATCAGAGCAGGAGGAGCGTGCTCGTGCTGACACTGAGCTTCATTTTCTGGCCGTGGATCTGGGGGCTTGGGGCTGCTGCATTGGTGCTGTAAAGGATCTCGAGCTTTTGGGATTTACCTTGCACTTGATGTTGGGATTTCAGTGGCTGGGTTGTGCATGTGTCTCATTTCCATACTTGCTATGTAACAAATGCACATATTTTTTGGCTTGATTCAGATTTTACCTTGTGCTGAAGGCTCGTGGTATACTTCAGGGATGCGCAAATATGCTCATGCTCTCTACATTCAGGCAAAATAAAATAAGGTTTCATACATGTGCAAATATACGCTCTATATTCAGACAAAATAAAATTAGATTATGTATGAAAAAATGTTCTTATGAATGAGAGATGATTCTTATGTATGAAAGATGGTGTATGTAAACATTCTCATGTATTTATGCTAATTTGCTCCTTAGAAGTAGAACATACAGAACATATGTGAGCGCATGTGTGTGTTTTACAAGCGTGTGTGCTGAACAAAAAAAAGGGGAATGGCTTCCCACTGCCGGGGGACAGAGTTGGATGGGATATTGGGAATAAATTCCTGGCTGTGAGGGTGGTGAGGCTCTGGCATGGGTTGCCCAGAGCAGCTGTGGCTGCCCCATCCCTGGAAGTGTCCAAGGCCAGGCTGGATGGATGGAGCTTGGAGCAACCTGCCCTATTGAGGCATCCCTGGGGGTGGAACTAGATGGTCTTTAAAGGTGCCTCCCTTCCCAAACAATTCCGGGATTCCTTGATTGAAATATATAGAGATGCATCCCTGTCATGGCTTGTATGCCATAGGGATATTTTGGGGGGATTACAAATGCAAGCTGCGCTATACTAAGTTATGTTCATCATGTTATATTTTGTATATATTATATATGTTATATCAGAGGTTGGTTGGCCCCTGTGCAGTATGGTGGCTCTGCCTGAGTGAAGAGTGCTGTTTTCCCATGCAAACACACTGCAGGGTAAGTCACAGCTGATTATGGCACCAAGACCCAGCCCCGCCTCACAGAACCTGGGCTGTGCCTCCGCTTTGTAAGACCTGGAATCTGATCTCACTCCAGAACAACTGCTGGTAAGCAGGGAGGGGATTTTTCCTCCTGATAAATTGGTGTTCCATTGGACTCTCTGAATTTGGAGAGCTGTTTGCCCAGAATGGGGCTTGAAGACCCAGGCCCTGGCTTTGGCAGTGCTGGCTGCAGAGGTGCTGTAATGCAAGGGATCTGCATTGAGATTTCCACACATGCCTCCCTTGCATGTAACTCAGCTATTCCCTTGGGAAAGAGAAAGGTCCTTTTCTGTTATTTTACCAGCCTTTCTTTCCTTGCTTGCTTGATTCCATCCCTTCCTTTAGCAGAGTATCTCTAATCATTGCCTTGCGTCATTATCATTATCTCTTTTTATGATCTTTAGTTACGATGTCAAAGAGAAGAAAAATGAGCTCAGTTTTCTGGCATCCTAACACATATTGATTTCAACAGCAGCTGCCATGAGGCCTTCACATATGATGGATTGCCATTAGACTGATGCAAAAAATACCCGCATAAATAAAAGTATTTACCAAAGAGAATCATCAGTGATTGCATAACTGCATCATCATATTGACCAACAGTCTAGGCAAGCTCAGGGAGTGATATTAGAGCAGAATAGTGTTCTTCAGGAAAAGCTGTAAGAGTTTGTACTGAGGACCCTATTTCAAGTAGTAATTTTAATAACATCCCTTGGATTCTTGGGGGCTTCCTCAAGCCTGAAAAAGGAAATAACCCACTCTAAGCATAGGGCACTTTGCTGGTGTCAGCCTTTGCTCTTTGGATCACACAGAAAAGAGCTATATCATGCTGTAGGAAGGCATTCCTTGAGGGAAAGAGGATCATACAGGACTTCCCTGTGGCCATATGCTTTTGCTCCATTCTGGAAGCACCAGACACAGGAAATCCGCCCCAGGTGAATGAGGAACTGGGAAGCACCCAGCCAGCGCTGTGGGCAGCAGAACGATTGTAGGAATGTTTTCCAGCCCTAACAGTCCTGTTATTCTGTGTTTCTAAGGTCCTTGAGAGGGTCTTGGGCACTGCAGGTTGCATTTCTTGGTTGCATTTCTGGGTTCTTGCAGTTGATCTGCCTCAGGAGTGTCTCCAAATGAGCTCTCTGAAAAGCCCAGGAGCTGGAGGCAGTTGGGTTTTCTGCCAGTACAGCTTTGGGGGAATATCTCTTGGCTGTCTCTCATCAACACTGCAGGCCTGGAGGCTCCAGGCCAGATTAGGAGGGTGAGAACAATGTGAGCTGTTTGATTTAATTTAATTTAGGGTCAGTCTCTTCTCCCTCATAAAAGGGACAGGACAAGAGGAAATGGCCTCAAGTAGCTCTAGGGGAGGTTCAGGTTGGACATTAGGGAAAATGCCTTCAGCAAAAGTGTTACCCAGCCTGGCACAATGTCCAGGGATGGTGTCTCAATTCCTGGAAGGATTTAAAAGCCATGTGGATGCAGCCCCTGGGGACAGTGGGGCAGTGGTGGCCTTGGCAGTGCTGGGGAGTGTTTGGAATTGATGATCTGAGAGGGCCTTTCCCATCTGAACAATTCTGGTTTTTTGTTCCCAAGCCACTAGCATCAAATCTCTGGATTCAACCCTTGCTTCCAAAGAAAAAAGACAATATCATAGAATATTTTATTGCAGTTTTTCTTTCCCATTCTCTTCTATTCTATCCTGAAGGCAACCTCAGCCAATCCTCTCTAAATTGTATCTTTCCTTTTTTTAAAGGAATGTCCTGTTTCTTATAGGGTGGGGGCTGAAAATATTCCTGCTTTCTTTTCCTGTTTTCATCCATCTGCACCAGCCTGGCAACCAGCAAAAATACACATATAAAGATGTCTTAATCTTAAATATAATTAGATATAATACCTCACG
The DNA here is from genome assembly GCF_028769735.1 of Zonotrichia leucophrys gambelii. NCBI lineage: Eukaryota > Metazoa > Chordata > Aves > Passeriformes > Passerellidae > Zonotrichia > Zonotrichia leucophrys. Next base: position 1,965,559 of record NC_088200.1, read on the forward strand.
CAGCGTTGTATGATTAGTAAAATATATGATCATTAGTTATTAGATTAATGTGTCTACTTGTGTAACTGAAAGCCATTTGCAGCCAGAAATTAAATAGCTCAATTTGCTGTAATTGACTTATCTCCCATTGAGATTACTGCACTTGCTGCTGGAGAAGGTTTCCTCAAATGCTAAAAGCAGCTGCGTGGAGAAGCTGGGTCCTGTTTTCTTTGGAAAGCCCCGACCCCAGTGGAGGCAGAGACATCTGAGGCCGGGTCTGGAGGATCAGCAGAGCTGCTGAAATAAAATTTGATTCATTTGGGGACAGGTAGCCCACGATGATGATTCCCATTCTTGGGAATCTGTGGGGCCAGAATCAGATCTGCCCTTGGGTGACCACAAGAGATGTGACCACCTTTTACTCCCTATGGGCCCTCACGCTGGTGTTAAATCCAGGAATTCCTGGATTTCCCTTCTGCGAGGAGGCTGCGCATGGGATCCAGCACATCCCGGCAAAGGGCTCCGTGAGAGCAGAGAGGCAGGCACGGAGCAGCAGCGAGCCCCGTGGGGCTGGGCAGGGCCTCTGCAATGCGGGTCTCTCCTCCCAGGGGTGCCAGCAGCAGCTCCGAGGGCGGACACGTGCGGAATAGGGAATTGGGAGCACGTCTCCTCTGGCGACATGGGATTGTGCCCTTAAATTATCCGCTGACACCTCTGACATTGGGAGGTGCTGAGGGGCCCTACAAATCTCCAACTTTTGCTGCTGCCTCTTCTTCTTCTCCTCCTTTTTTTTTTTTTAAATAGGTTTTCTTATGGTTTTCTTAATTTATTTTTTTTTAGCCACAGCAACTAAGCGAACCGTTCAAATTGAAACACTGAAATGAACCAAGCTGAACAATAAACTAAAACATGCCTAGAGCAAGTTGAGCAATAAACAGGTTTTTAATTTTTTTCCCCCCTTCCATCTCGGTGGTGTCTGTCTCTGATAGATGATGTGACAAAGGAAGAATCCTCAATAAATTCTAAATTCTGAATACTAAATCAGTGAGCAAGAGCAAACGTGTGAGATGTCATCCCAGCTCAGAGTGGCTTTACTGCTGTGATACCACAATGGTACTGCCCTGTGGGGTTGGGATGGAGGTGCAGATGGACAGAGGGACATGCATCAAATCCATCCATCCGCATGTGATGGTTTTATCCAACCTGCACCCAGCTCAAGTCCATAACCCAGGTGTGACTGAGGCTCTTCCCACAGTACCCTGACTGGAGTCTCCAAGGGAAAATATTATTCATAGATTTTAAGGCCAGGAGGGGATATTTTGCTCTGCTCTGACCTCCATTAAAACACAGGCCAGGGAATTTCAGAGCGATTCCTGCAGGAGGAACAAAGGAGAGGGATCATCTGCTGTGTAATTTCGTCTCATGAGAGATGTAAATATGCTGTGATTTCTACCAAGGGATGCCACAGAAAAGGAGAACCTGTGAGGGAGATACTAAAGGGAAAAAACCCTGAACTTAAATTGTACCAAGATGATCTATGTGAACTTAGTGCTGTATGTTCTTTCTCACCTTTCAGGGGGCTGAGTGCTGTAAAATGCTTGCCCTTGTAAAAATTGTGTGGTTTTGGAAAAAAATAAAAATATTTTTTGTGCTGAAGCATTGTCACAATCTTTTCCTCAGGAGGACCTAAATGTGAAATAATCCCCCAAGGGCTGTGATGCAGTGTGAAGGGAGATGCTGGCAGTCACACAGTGTGCGCTGAGCCCTGCGACAGGCTTCTGCTCCAGATCTCAATTTGCAACCTGCTTTGAGGATAGCTGAGGTACATCTTCCTTCTGCAGCACCTTTCATGCTCTGGTTGTTCTGCCTGAGCTGGGAGGCAGCTGCTTTTCCTTCTGGGATGTCAGGCAGCCTCTTTGGGAGGAGCTATAGATTCCTGCAGAAGGCACTCTCTAATCTTCAATGCAGAGTTTCTGCATAGACTTGTTTCTCACTGCAGCTCAGCCTACATGCACCTATTTATTTCTCATGTGGTTTCCCATGGAAATTGTTGCTACCTAGAGGTTTTTATCTGCAATGAGGGAAACCCTTTAGTCTGACTGGAGAAACCCAGCAGCCTAGCTGGAGTCTCACTCTGAATTATTTTCCTTCCACTGAATTTGCAGCTCAGCTTGAAGCTGACACAGTACAAATGTACATGAACACAGCCCATATTTGCAACTTAATCCTTCAAGCTCTGCATGGCACTGCTGAACAGCCCACAACAGGGATGAGATCAAACTCAATAATTCAGGCATTCATCTTCCAACCCATCATGGTCCTGAGCAGGCCTGGGGTCTGGTCTAGCTCATGAAAGTGGAGTTCTTTCAAACTCAGTTCTTTTACCCCAGTATGTGTTTGAATTCAGTCTGTAGATGCAAATTAATCTTTTCAATCTGTCCACACAGGGTAAATCAGAATGACTTCCTGAAGCATCACCAGGGAGCTCAGACCAGAGGTGCAGAGACCTCAGGTTGGCTTGACACAGTTTGTTGGAGGAAAATCAGTTTAGCCCAGACTGCAAGCTAATGGATGATTCACAAAACTCAGAGTGACAGGGAAGAATTTGGGCCTCTGTCCTTCAGGAATATTCCCATGGCTTGCACATAACGCCTTGGTGTGGTTAAAATGCATGAGCAGACAGCGACAAACTCAAGCAGGCACTATTATAAAATGTGACAAATAAGCCATGATGCCAAGTACAGATTACCTTTAGGTACTTCTGAACTATGGCTGCCATGAGTTCTGCTGCCAGGCTGTGTTATGAGGACACCCCAGGTATTATCAGATTTATCACTTTTTCCTCCTCACTCAATTTCTCACAGCAAAACACATCAGCAATTCACCAGAGACAATTGCCGGGTATTTTTTACCTTTTCATATCTCTTCTGAATATTTTTGCTGTGTTATTTTTATTGTATTTGGATAACAAACACTACTAAAGCACCTTTTTCCCTTTATTTCACCCTCACCATAAATCATGAAGGAAACTATCACCTGGCCTGTGGAACACTACTTGGAAGGACAAAACAGATCCAGGTGGTGTTGGGAAAGCTGAGGTAGAGCAAAGCGCCCCAAAGGTCCTGCCTCATCTCACCTTCCTCTTTAGGTGTGATATACTCCAAAAAACCCTTGAAAATTACTCTGAAAATTATATGTACAGGCTGTGAAATGAAAGGCAGGAAGAAATGCCCTTAAACAAAATACGCCAGTGGTGTCCAGCAGCAGTGAGTGAAAACAAGGCTGTGCTGGATCCTCACTGGGAAAAAGTCAATCAAATTAAAGAAGACAAACCTAATCTGAAAAGGACAGTGTTTCTGGCCACTTCTGAAAAAGTGGCATTGCTGTAAAAGCAGTTCTGTGGCAGTACCAGGAGCTGAACCATAGAATTGGGTTAGAAAGGACATTAAAGCTCATCCATTCCCACCCCTGCCATGGGCAGGGACAGCTCCCACTGTCCCAGGCTGCTCCAAGCCCCATCCAGCCTGGCCTGGGACACTGCCAGGGATCCAGGGGCAGCCACAGCTGCTCTGGGCACCCTGGGCCAGGGCCTGCCCACCCTCCCAGCCAGCAATTCCTCATTCCCAATGGGCCAAAATCTGTCCCTGCCCTCTGGCCCTGGGAGCCATTGCCTGGGTGCTGTCCCTGCCTGCCTTGTCCCCAGGGGCTGTGCAGCTCTCCTGGAGCTCCTGGATTTCTCCCCAGAACCTTTTCTTCTCCATTCTAAACCCAGGTATTCCCCCTCCTGCTCTACCCAGCCTAGGGCTACTCAAAAAGGAAAAACTGCTCTTCATTTTCCTTTGGGCTAGTGGGTGGTTCACCAGAGCTGAGGGACTGGAAAGGAAAGGTAATGGAGATTTTACAGCCACGGAGCTGATATAGCTGGAGATAAAGGCACTGTGAGCTCTGGTGTCACAAACTTTATTGCCAGGTTGGTGTACATAAAAGGAGAAACACAACATGGTTTTCAGACATATAAAACAGAGCTTAAAAATCTGGCAGTTAGGGAAGAAATAGGTGATTTTTAATTCACAGGTGGTGAAAAGGAAGACATTAATAAGAAAAAAAGGCAAAAGAAAAAGGTGCAATAACAGATGAATTGCACGAAATGGACCCACTTGGCAAGGAAGGTGGTGGGGTGCTGCTGGTTAGTTTTAATTTTGTTATAATAATGGTCTATCACTGTGCATCAGGACAGTCCAAAGAGCTGGAAACAACATGCCAGGCACAGGCTGTTCTCCACTTGCCCAAGGCTGGTGGAGAGATGTGAGAAACCATTCCAAATTCATTTCTGCCTCTTCCTGGGGGAGGCACAAGTTCTTCTGAGAAGATAAATAGTCAATAGCTATTTCCTGTTCCTGTTCCTCATGCCTTTCAGAAATGCACATACCTCTGTAATATTCCCCATCAACTGCCTCTTTCAAGACATCCCAGACACCTGTGAAAAGGAAAACTCATCACAACCCCAAACCTGTCCATTCTTGCCTTCTCCATGTCCTTATCAGAGACAAAGCAATCAGATTGCCACCAAGCCCAACCCATTCTCATTGACTTCTCTGGAGAAATCTCACGGGCTTGAGATTTCTTTCATGCTTTATGCAGGATTGTTGCACAGGATCCATTTATTTCTACACCACAAGGATAAACAAAGATATAATTCTTTCTTCTCCGTTAAATTTATACGCTCATATTTATTGCTTTTTTGACAGGATTAGTCTCACACTTCACAAAATTTAAAGGATATCTGTTAAGTATAGAAATTCTAACTATCAATACAGGAATTAAGCTGCTTAATAAAATATCCATCCCCCTCCTCCAGCTGTCCATTCCCCAGTGCTGGTGGTCCCTATGAGCTCCTTTATCCAGGATGAGTAGAGGCGCCAAATCCTTTCCACCTTGTAAGGGAGAACTGGAAGATGATCTGTGCCAAGGCACAAAGGAATAAAAATATTAGGAAAAAAGTAATATTCTGACAAGGCAATACACCATGGTTGGCTAAAACAAAGACAGCATTCATTTTAGAGAGGGACAAAAACAGTTTTCTTTTTTTCAGTAGTGAAAAAGAAGAGTGGGAGCCCAAGATAAGTAATTAAAGGCTAGAATTCATCTCGGACAAAATGAAGTTCTTACCAAAGGCATCTGAATAAGGAGTTAATTATCCCCAGTTTTTCCATTGGAGTTGGTACTTCTCAGGCTAAATAAAATCCCTGTCAAAGGTGGATCTCTTTATTCCTCAGTCTGGCAACTGTGTGTTCAAAATTATGTAGATAATCAAAGATATTAACAGAGATGTGGGAACAGGTCCATGTCAGTTGGAAATTCCTGCAGTCAAGAAACAGAACAAAAGAAAAGAGCAGAAGCTGAGAAAAAATATTGACCTGAAAAACTTTTGAATTTGTTAATCAAGGGCTTCAAGTCACTCTAACTAAATTTTTCCTTTCCTTGTAGTATCAAGTATTTGCTGCTAATGACATGAGAAGCCTTACATAGTTACTAATAGTGATCCCATTAATAACGATAATAAAAAATACTGAAGGTACAGAACTTTCTTCAGATGCGCGTTCTTTGTCTTGTCCACTAATAATCTTCTCCCTTTCCTACACCCAAAACTATCACCTTGCCTCCCTTCCAAAGATGGTGAATCACACAAACATCAGTGAAACCCAGTGAGCAGTTAAAACTGGAAACAGCAATGCATCTCCTTGTTTCACCCAGAACCAGGAAAGCTGTGCTCAATAATGTGATCCATCCAGAGCTGGGATCTGTCTCCAGTAAAGGACAGGGTGCAGCTGAAATGTAAATGAAACAGGAGAACTATCAAGGTGGATGAAATATGATTACCTAGGCAAAGATCCTGGATGCAATGCTGCAATGCTCCTTCATCATGCTGACTTTTCTGAAATCTGGAAGGTCTTTTGGATATCTAGTATAAAAAAATATCCTGACTTCCCATGTCAGCCATTCAAACGTATCTGGTTTCAAATAATATGCTTGACTGAAAGGGTTTTTTAAGAAAGAAAGACAAAATTTTTTTTTAAAGTCATCAGGAAGGCAGAAATCTTCTTATCTCCCTGATGATTATTATCCATGGTTAATTATCCTCACTGAGAAAAATATGTGTTTTATTTCCAATGTGACATCGAACAGCTTTAGACTCCAGAGCTCAGCTCCTGTTACGTCTTTTCCCACCTGACTGAGGAGTCTTCTGGTACCCACTGAAGGATCCAGGAAGGAAATACACTCTCTCATCAGTTCTCCTCTATATCTTTCTGATAAGCTGAATAGATCATGTACCTCCAGCTGCTCGCTATGGGGCAGCTTTTACCCTTCCATTACTCTAAGCTCACATTCTTTAATAACAGTGCCCTGAGGTCTTTAACCACTGTAAACAAGGTCACCCAGAGTAAGGACAGAGCTACGAGGGGGCAAAGCAGATTATTAAAGGTGAAAAACCACCACAGCAACAGTTTGCCCTCTGGAGCCTCAGTTCTAGCATGTTAGAGAAATAGGCTGGAAGTTGCTAAATATGGAAAACAAGGAAGCTTGGGCAGTGAATAGGGGCTGGAAGGCACCAGTCAAAGGATACTTACTTCATCCTCAGCCTCTTCCCCAGCCCCCATGGGAGAGCATTGCTGATAAAAGAATAAATTGAACCTTTTGTTGGAAGGCAGATCTCCAGTGCTGGGGACAGCTCCGGGCCCTCAGCACAAGAGAGACACCGAGGGGCTGGAGCGTGTCCAGGGCAGGGAACGGAGCTGGGAAGGGGCTGGAGCCCCAGGAGAGGCTGAGGGAGCTGGGAAGGGGCTGAGCCTGGACCAAAGGAGGCTCAGGGGGGCCCTTGTGGCTCTGCACAGCTCCTGACAGGAGGGGACAGCCGGGGGGTCGGGCTGTGCTCCAGGGAACAGGGACAGGAGCAGAGGGAACGGCCTCAGGCTGGGCATGGGCAGGTTTAAATTGGGATATTGGGGAGAATTCCTTCATAGATAGGGTTGTCCAGCCCTGGCACACCTTTCCAGGGCAGTGTTGAAGTCCTCAAGTAGGAGTTTAAAAACTGTGTGGACGTGGCACTTGGGGACATGGGACAGTGTTGGCCTTGGCAGTTCTGGGCGAATGGTTGGAGTCACTGATCTTAGAGTGCTTTTCCAAACGAAACAATTCTGTGATTCATTTGGCCCGGTGTGGCTGTTGTTAGAGGTTTCACTTCATGCCCGAGCACTTGTCACATTTAGGGTTGCTCCTTTGCTGAGCTGCCATTCCCCTGCCATAATCCCAATAACACACCCATCTTCACGCTGCCACCAGCACGAGCCACCCATGCTCGTTGAAGAGGTTGAGAGCTCATTGTTGTCACAGTTGGGTTCTTTAGTTATTCTCAGTCCAACTGGAAAACATCTCTAAATACAGACCAAACCCAGCTGGCGCATGGAGGGTGCAGCACAAGGTGCTAGTGCTGTTAATAATTGAGTGCCAATAACTGATATACAAGGAGTTGATACTGAAAAACTTTGGTCCCATCCCCAGGTTAATGCTAGCAGTGTTGCACAATGCAGAGCAAAGAAACAAGGCTGTGGTTTATGTTAAATCAGCTCAAACTGGCATCTGAAGACTTGAATTAGTACACAGAGAGCGTATGAAACATATTCATTTTGTTAATAGAAATGTCTAGTTATATTAGCCCCTTTTTTGCTTATTATTCATAATATTTTTCTGTAATACAGAAAATCAGTTTTTATTTTTAAAATGCAATCAAATTATATTTCCTATTAAAACTTTAATATCAAAACAAATTAACCAATGCTGCAGATTACACATTACTAATGTAACTCTGACAATAATTCATGCTCCTCTCGATTCTGTTATGAACTATCACACTGCTAAAGTGCAGAAGTTCAGAACATACTCTTAAGGGGAAGTTACTTTTTTTTAAGGCAAAAAAAAGTGAATTAGATAAGATACCTCAGTAATAACAGAAAGTGGCTGAGCCAAACACTCAGACAAAAGTATTCTCAGAGGAAAATATGGCCAAACCTTTTCCTCCTCTACTAACCTGCTTTTCCCAGAGGCAAAGACCATCATTTCAGAGTGCACATCACAAGACCAACGGGACCACTGCAAGACACGGTTGCATAGCAATGTCAGCTCCTCCAGAGACAGTACCTGAACAGGTCAGGAGAGGAAAATCCTATTAAATGAGATCCCTGTCAAGGAAGAAACACTTGAGCGTGCTCCTGTGCAGGTGGCCTGGTGAAGTGATGCTTTTCCAGATATGAGAATAGTGCCCAAACATAGAATGGCATCCTAAAACCTTTCAAGGTCACTGAGTAGTGTCTGTCCATCGCAGCTGCGTCTTCTTCATCCCTTCTGGAGGCAGTTTCTAGTTCACAGCTGGACAGAATTCCTGAAATAATCCACCCCAGAATCAGGAGAACCAGGTCAGCTCTGCTCTGGAAGGTGTTAAGAAGGGTTCACCTCAATTGTGGGTGAATGCATGTTATAGAATCATAGAATCCTAGGAAGGTCTGTGTTGAAAAGGACCTTAAACCTCATTTTTTCCACCTCCTGCCATGGGCAGGACACCTTCCACTATCCCAGGTTGCTCCAAGCCCTGTCCAGCCTGGCCTTGAAGAGATCACTGTGTTCAACCTCAGGTCCCTGACATGGTTCTCACACCACCAGCTGGGGCTCAGATGGAGGTAGAAGCATCACTTAAAATAAAATTAAATTAAAATAAAACAAAAGCAGCAAGAGGCACAATAATTCTCAGAATAAAATGTTCCAAGCCGAGCTTCAGTGAAGGGAGGGCACACCAGAGGCAAACTGAGCAAGCTGCTTCCCATAGTGAGAACAAGGACAGGGAAGATTCTTTATGATGCATCCAAGAGGAGACTGAATTCACAAATAGGATGTTACACTCACAAGAAAAAAAAAAAATAAAGTGTTTTAGAAGGGTAAAAGCTGGGACCAAGGATGGGAAGTCACAAGGGATGGAAGCTCCAGTGTCTGGAATTCGTTCCTTTCCTCAAGTGCATTCTCTCTGGCCAAGACTTGGGGCTTTACAGCTCTGCTTTGCCAGCAGGCTCTGCTGACCCACAGAGAAAATACAAAACCCTCAGCCCCTCCTCTGCTCCAAAGGGGTGGCCTCCATCTCCCAACCTGAACCATACATGCTGTTAGTTACCAGTTGATGATTGTGATGCTAATTAAAACATACTAAGAGACACACTATAAACATGCACAGCACATGAAGGAAATTAGCCAAGTGAGCTTGTCTCTCTTATTGTGCTTTTATTATGATGCTCCTTGGATGATGTTTTTAAATGAATTTTGAATAGTTTTCTTAATTTGTTTTATTTTGCTTCATGGTAACAAAATTGCTGGAGCCCCACAGGAATGATTCAGAGAAGTGCAATATTATTGAAACATGTCTCCTGCTTTTCTTACTGCTTACTTATAATTAAGCTTTATTGAGGTGTAAAATGAATAACAATTAAAAAAAATGTTTATTGGTCCAGGTGCAAATTCACAGATACTCCTGAAATCTTCCTTTTCCATGACCTCAAGGAAACATTGCTGGTTTCTACCAGCTCCCAACAGTTTCTGCTAAGACACCAAGTCCCCCTCCTGCTCTGCCATGTGCCCCAGCAGAACATCTCTTCAGAGCCACTTGCCATTGCTCAGTGCACACAGATGAGTGGAGAGAATGTTGCTGGGATTCTGCTTGGAAGTGAGCACAAATCTCAGCTGCAGTGGCTGCCAGGAGCACAAAGGTCCTGCTAATCCAACCTCACCTTTCTCTGCCCTTGGGAATCCAGAATCAAGACCCCGCTGCGAAAAGCAACTACCATAGACATAATTGTAATTTGACAGTGAGACCTAATGAGTAAGGAAAGAAAATAAAAGGGGGAGAGAGAAGAAAAAGCAGCTCGAAGGGATAAAGTTCTCATAGACTCCCCTCCAGCCTGGTTTTAGGCATTAATGGAACCAGCTGGGGTCATGTTATGGTCACAAGTTGTGGTCATACCTCTAACACCTTCTGCATCTCACCCCTGGCCCAGGCTCTGATTTCACACTCACCTTTTGGTGGTCTTCTGACTGGAAAATATTTAGCTGTACCATTCGCAGAGATAGCTGGTTTTGTTGTTATTGTTTGAGAGGGTGGTTTTTTGGGTTTTTTTTGAGGTTGTTTGTGGGGTTTTCTTTTAAGGAAGGTTCTCTTGGCAGGCAAAGAAAGCGTGTCTGCACATTCAAATGGGTTTTTCCAACCTGTAGCATAGTTCAAAGCCAAATCCCACAGTGGTCAGCAGTCCTTCTGCTCAATCTGGGGATTTTAGCACTTACAGCATCCATTTTAGCACCGTGCTGCTCCCCCAGAATGCAGCACTAATGGATTACTGTGCATTACATTCCTCATTACTGCTTAAATATTTATCAGAACATTATGTATTTAGTGGCTGGGGGGAAAAGAGACAATCCTGCCTTTTGCCATGCAAAAGGGTTAATTACAAACTGGATAAATCTCCATGACTTAAAAATTGATAAAACAGATACAGAGATTAACAGGAGAATGTGTTATTTACAGCTAAATAAACATTCAGCTGCATAATCCCGATCTGGGATTTCCCCATAGGAAAAACAACCAAAGTCAGTATTCTATGCCAATGGTCTACATTTATACAGCAGTGAAAAAACAGAGAAGGCTGGTTTACACTGTCTGAAAACAAAAAAGTTGCTCACCCAAGGCAGCTTCCTACCCTGGGGCTGGTTCTTGGAAATATTTGGAGGAATTTGTTAGGAGCAGGTTTGTTCTGGCCTTGACCTGAGACTGTTCAAGGCAGTTGTGTCTCCGCCATGCCCTGCTATCTGTGTGCCTCCCTCCATCTTTTTCAACCCTGAATCCTGAATTTTAATTTTTTTTCAGTCTACACTTCCCAAAAAACAAAGCTCATAAGGTGTTTCCATGGGTCTCTGTCTTACCTATCGTATCAAGCACCACTGGAGATAAACATGGGTGCAAGCTCCAGAAGGAAAAATCAGAAAACAGTATTTAACACCAAGCATCCTCTGCTTTGCACTTCAGCAGGAATTAATTCCCTGGTTCTAACCCAGAGCCTTCCACCACCACTTCCATCCCTGCAGAGGTCCACATGTTACTCCCGTGTAACACGCACGTCACCGTAACGATGGCTTTATTTACAATTAAAAACCTTACTTAAGTTTGGGCTCTTCAGCAGACAAAAGACACCAGAAAACCCAGTTGTTTGTGGAATTCAGCCAATGTTTGTCTCATAAAATAAGTTCTTAAGGTAACTTATACTGGCACTGTGAAATATTGTTCATTATAACGGAGCAGCTGAGATAATGTTGTTTTCTAATTTCCCTTTCTCAGTCAGAAATTAAATAAAAAGTCATGTCTAAATTACAATACTGGATTGAACGCAGACAAGGACCCCATGCGGGGAGCTTATGATATATCCTTCCCACGTTTTATAGCCATTAAAAAAGATTATAGGATTTTTTTTCCTTTTCTTTTAGGCCATTTACATTTGTTCTGAACTCTCACTGTGTTTTATTTGAAGCTCTTAAAAGTGCCAATGTACATAATAAGTCAATCAAGAAGTTAAATTAAGAAAAAAAACAAAAACATATTGACTTGTATATACCAAACATGCACTTGGAAATCTGAACTCTGCCACCTAATGACTTTCTGACTTTGCAATAAATATCACTGAGCACGGGTGTCTGGATTGTTCTCTGCAAGGAAATACATTTCTAATCTGATTAACTGGTCTTCTAACATATCTTAGCACAACCCAAATTATGGGGTGCACTTTCCCACCAAAGCAGCCATTAACATCTGCAGAAATGCTGGGGAGGGGGGCTGAGCTCCTCCTAACCAAGGTTTACAGCCTCAAAAAAGCTCCCCTTGTTGCAGTTTCTCTCAGTAATCCCTGTTTGCCCACGCCCATGGTTAAATGTCCCCAAACCCTCTGCTGCCCTCCATCTGCTTCCCCCAGTTCCCCAGTTCCTCCTGCACAGTTTGGTCTGCACTGTTTTCCAGCTGCTTTCCAGCCATCCCACAGCCAATCCCCCATCCTGTTTTTCCTACCCAGGTTTTCCCAGATTTTCCCTACCCTCCTTGTTCCAGCTCTTGTCTCCTTCTGGGAGGACACACCACTCCTTTCCCCACAGACCCCTTGAACCACTCAAGGTCATCATCATCTTCTGCTGTTATTCTGAGTCCATAGAAGATTTTTGACAATGCAGAAATTGGTTCCTCCTTTTTAAGCCTGTGGATTTTCTCTTTTCCTACAGATTTCCAAAGCCAAGCCTCTCCTCTCACTCAAAGTTTCAAGAGTATTTAATGAATACTCTGATACTCGGTTCTGCCTCACTTTGGCAGAACTGGCAGCATCAAAGACTGACGCAGGCTTCCCAAAAGACTTCATTAGCTGAAGGTGGGATTAATCCCATTTTCACACCTGAATGACACCTCAGACCAGTCAGCTGGGCTCTCTGCTAGTCAGCAAAGAGAAAGAGGCAACTTCAGGGGCAGATTTACCCCACCAAACTGAGTCACTCTTCAAAAAGCACTTGTGTCTTTCCATTGACCGGGAAGACATCCCAGGCTGCCAGGCTGGCCCTGACTATTCAGCTTCAGCAATGTGGGCACCTGGGCTAAGTTTCCCAGTGTAACCTGAAGATGCTCTGCTGCTGGAAGTGTGATGTGTTGGACTGACCACAGGGCACTGCAGCTGCACAAAGCCCTCACAACAAGACAGCAAGGTCAAGGCACTGGGGAAATTCTGGCTAAGTTTGAGGCATTGGTCCTTTGCTGACAGCTCACATCCAAAACCTGATGCTTTCACTGGTGTTCCACACATTTTGCTTCACTCCTTTCCTGTCTTCATGAAGTGATTCCTGCATTTTGCTCCAAAGGAGGAACTGCATTCCACTGGAAGGTGAAGAGCTCCTGCACGTGGATTCCTGGAGCTTGTTCAATAAACATAAAACTTTAATATTGTATCTGGATTGCTGCAAATGGAAGGTGCTGCGTTACCCTAATGCATTTTCTGGGAACATAAGCCCACTCTGTGCCTCGGGACTCAATTAATTAAAGAACATTAAATACAGTACAAGGTCTTCCTCCCAGAAGCAAAAACACCTGCACTTCATTCCACAACTTGTTCTTCTCTTAATAGCTACAGAGATAGCTAAGGCCTCATCCAAAAACTATTAAAGTCCATGGAAAGGTTCCCATTTATGTCAGCAGGGCTTGGATCAGACACCAAGGCGACATTGTGAGGATAATCAACTTGGAAAGTAAAGCGCAACTAATTTGCAACTGGGAAATCTTGGAATGAGACCGTTGAGCTCCAAGGCTAGACTTTCAATGTCTCGGTGTTGTGTGAACAAAAGATACTAAAGGACTTTATGATTAAATAGATGTAAGTTTGCACTCCAGAGATGTTTTCTTCTCTCACTGAAGAGTGATGGTTCCTAGCTCCCACACTGTTCAGCCTTTCCACTAAGCAGAAGATGCTTCAGTCCTCAGAGGAGGTTTTTAATGCTAATCCTTTGTAAACACACAGATTTTCAGTTCCCTAATTCCCCTGTCAACAGGTTTCAGTGCACAGTGACAGTGGGAAAGATTAACTAACCTCATTTTAAGAGACCATCAGACCAGCCAATGAATTGTCTGGTCACCACAACAAATAATTACTATCTGTGCCTGATTAGGAGGTCAAGGAACAGCAAGGATGGAACCAAAAGTGAGATTGATTCCTTTTCTCTAGACTAGTCTCTGGCAGCAGTAACCTGTGGGGATGCAACATTTGGTGGCATACAGGCAAATAGTTTATCCAAATGCATTCCTTGAGTCTTGTTCTTTAGACCTTGTTTGCCCCTTGATCCTTGATAAAAGCTATGAAACAACCAAAAACAGAAGGAAACCCTGTACATCAAAGAATTTAAACACCAAGCATAGGCTTGGCTCTGATTATTTAGTGGATATGGTATTTGGCTTTGCAAAGAGAGGTTTTGCACCTCCTGCCTCACCTGTGTTTATGTAGCATCCTTCCACTACAGACAAGGACTTAGCCAAGAGGCTCCTCTCCTGTAGAAACGCGAAGAAATGTTGGTCCTTGGAAACTATATTTACATATGGTAAAGATACGTTCCTGCCCATGACAGGGAAATTGGAAATAGATGGTATTTAATGCCCCTTCCAACCCAAACCATTCTATAAGTCTATTTTGGTTTAATTCCATCTTCTCCCCAAGAATTATGTCTGTAACTGGCTACAGCTCAGCTACAGAAATTCATGCATTTCTACCCTGGTATTTACAAGACACTTAAACCACTGGAATCAGAGGGTAAAAGCACCTGATAATCTCTAGCACCTCAAAGGAGAAATGTTGAATAGGGACTTTTTCTACCTTACAGAATGTCTTAATAAAAGAAAAGAATGGACACAAGGATTTTATCTCAGTTGTGCTATCTCTGTAGTCTAGGCTGGAATGCACTCTAGGTTTTGAGGCAAATTGTATTATTTCTCCAAGACAGCAGCTGCAAAATACAGATTCCTATTGATCCCTAGTGGCACAAACTTAAGAAGTCAAAAGAGGAGGAAAAACGGGAAACTAACATCCTAGACACACAGTGAAATGGAGCAATGCAGGGTAGGAGGCTGTGGAAAACATTTATCTCTGTGACCTTCCATCTCATTTATTTCAGTCCTACAAAATTAACTCTGCTCCTACTGAACTGAATCAGAGCTTAAAAGGAGGGAACAATTCTCATACATCTGTTTCAGTCACTATCATTTCCAGCTTTTGGGCTGATAACAAAGCTGGAAAAGACCAAGTCACAGGAGGGACTCTGCTTTACCATGGTCACCTGAGGAGCAGGTCACATCCTCAGGCAACACAACCACTTGCCATACCAAAGGAGCAAGCGCTTCCTTAGTGCTTTACTGGTTGCAAAACACTACTTTTATTGCCATGTTGGTAAAATAAATCCTTCATCCCACAGCACAGAGACTGCTCTAATAGACCAGTGCATCTGAGTGTGAAGTAAAGGATCACGCACAGTCCTCAGCAAACCCTGGAAAAATAGGAGCCCAATTGGGGCACTTCTGTGGAGCTGGTTCATTACACCTCCCTGTAGGAGGTTAGCCTGGAAAGGGGAGAAACCAACCTCTCTGTCCCCACTCCCCTCTCCCCTCTGCCCTTCCTCCTCTCTACTCTTCCTGCCTTCCTTAATTATGTTTTTACTTCTTTGTCTATGTGTAGTTTTAATAAATGCCGTAAAAATACGTGTGCTGGAAATCTTGCAGTAAATATGTGAAAAAACAGAGCATCCTGGAACCAGCTTGGTATGATAGCTGTGCATGTGATATCCCTGTTGTCGCCTTGGGTGACGGGCTGTACCTAAACCAGGTACAGCCTTCCACCACAAACATCTTCACCACATAAATATTCACGCCAACCCCAGGAGCTACCAGAACCCAGACAACCAAACCAGAGACATTTCTATCTTTCTTTACAGTATGTTCCAATATATCTTTTAATTTCAGTGTCTTAAATTTCCCCGTGTGTCAAACTCAGCTTTGCTTTTTCATGTTGATTATTGTTTGCTCAGATTGCTCAGCCTCTTCTATATGGGAGCCATCTGCTGTTTATAAAGCTCTCTTACAGTCACGTTTCCTGTAAAATACAACAGCTTTGTTCGTATTTCTTCTCTTTTTCAGAGGCCGCTCCTGATTTTGATCCTTTAGTTTTGAATTTTATTTTGCATTTTAAAACCAAAAAGAAAAAAAAAAAGAAAAAAGAAAGAAGAAAGAAAAAAAAAATACAAAGTCATCCAATTTTCCTTGGACAGTTGGAATCACTTTTGCTGAAGGGAATGTTAAAAATTTCCATAACCACAATTATTTTCATCAGTCTGTAAAACAGGAATGTCCTGGTGGCTATTTTAAATAGACACGGAGATTTAGTCATTTTGAATATCACAGTTAGTTAGAAAAATGTTATATTTCTCTAGGGGCAGGCACCCACTGAAAAAAAAGAAAATTAATCAAAATCTAAACTTGATAAATTAAAATAATTTCTTTAATTGTATTCTATGAGCCTATGATTCCATGAAAATATTTTCTTTCAGAACTGAGGAAAAAATGTAATGTGAGGTAAAAAAATTTGTCTTAGGTTTTTTGAATGTTATAGTGTCTCTGAAGAAAAATTTTGGCACCCATTCCTTTACTCAAATAAACCATTTTTCTATGAAAACTTCTGCTGAAACCAGTCCTAGTGGTACCAACATAAGGGAATATATCTCAGGCAGCTCCTAATAGAGGAAGAAATAAAGATCTTTTCCTTTTTAACACAAGGTATTTGCTCTTTCTCCATAAAACATCAAATAATTTAATAATTACTGTTTTTTAAGTGTTTCCAAAAGTATAGGCACCTGGAGGCAAAGTTGGATCTTCAAGGAAATTCTATAAACCTATATATCAATACATAAAAATAACTATAACAGAGCTAACTGCAGTAATATTTAACTAGTTTGCATGGACTTTTCAGCTATAAACATGACCTTTGCCTTATCATGTTTAAATCTGTCATGGATGTCAGATATTGCCTTCTTAAGTGGACTCAACTGTATTACAGGCTTCTGTGGTAATGCTGGGCTGAAGTGTATCTCCATTTTATGTTCTTAAATATTCATAAGAAGCTTTGCAACATTAATATCTTAGAAGGCTTACAAGAACACTTAAATAATGTGTCTTGCCTCCCTTCGCCCCTCCCAAAAATGTCCCAGTCTTTTCCAATTTGTGTAATGCATTGAGCCATTTTAATAATTGTTTGGGGATTTATTCCGTGGTTCTGGAGTTCGCTCATAGCCAGTGTAATTATTATCTCCACTGGTCTTAGCGTGTGCTAATCCTGCTTGTTTTACCAGCAGAGGAGAAAAGATTTGAGAGCATAAGCATGAGGCAAGGGTTTTGCCCTGGAATTACACCCTATGAGTCCCCCCACTGCCTCGTGTCTACATAAGAAATAAAAATAAGAATAAAAATGAAATCAGAATTTAAATTAAACCTGACTTTATCAGAAATACTTCTGATGAGAGGCAGGTGAAGGAAAGTAGATATTTTGTGATTGCAACTGAGGTTATCAATAGTGGAAGTTTAGCCAAATTCAAATATAATCATCATTTATTTAGGCCTTATTTAATCTAGCTGCTTTAAATTATTTTTATCAGGTCATTGTGGGGAATGTGTGTTGTGTACTTGTGTATGCATAGACCATTTGATTCATGTTGAAGGCATAACAAGTCCTGCACTGGAAAAGGTCTTCATAAATTAAAGTTTGCTTTGAGATTTGTCATTAACACAATTTTTTCCCAGATATGTAACTGAATTCCTAGACATAGAATTAGAACAACCCCCAGAAGTTTTCTGTGCACACTTCTAGGAAAATACAATAGATTTTGTGGGAGTAATATTTAAGCTACTCTTTCTTAATGGATTCTTACCTTGTTTTCTTGACAATCTTGGATGTCCTTTGCACAACAAAAGCCTGTTCCTACAAATTCTGCATTTCTCAGATGTACATTTCCTTTACTGCTCCAGCCAAACCTCTCTCTGAACTTTCAAAATTAAGCACATGAGGGCTGTTCTCCAAACACATCACGGCCTGAGCTTGCCATGATGAGCTTACAGGATGTTAAGACCCACTTTCTACTCCTGCTGGCTGATGTTACCAATCTGCTTCCCGCCAAGGGGCAATATTTCAATGAAAAGCAATACAGAAAGTATTTTCATCACAATTTTATCATCGTGCTGCTGTTCCAGGGAGCCCTCGCTCTCATTCACCAGCAACGAGCAGCAAATAACCCCAGCGAGCTGATGTGCAGGAATGTGCCTCGTTCCCTTATCTCTGCTTTTCCATGGTGTTTACATAAATGTAACTCAAGGCTACCATTTGCAATTCAGTTTCTCACTCTGCTTTATCCAGGCCAGCATGAAAATGCACACAGAGCCCTGTGCCTGCTATGGGATGGCGTCAAAACATGGGGATCCAGAAGATGGATTGAGGAGATGGCCTGGGAATAGTGAAGGCTGGGCTAAGAAAGGCTTGGAGATGAGTTATGGGGCACAGGTGGCCATTCAGGTGTGGGGAGGAGGTCAAGGGAGGGGATTCTGGTGAGAGCCCACCTGCAGAGCTGCCCCAGCCCTGGCTCCAACAGCACAAGGAACTGGAGCTGCTGCAGCCAGTGCAGAGGAGGCCATGGAGATGCTGCCAGGGCTGGAGCCCCTCTGCTCTGGAGCCAGCCTGGCACAGCTGGGGCTGCTCAGCTGCACCAGAGAAGCTCCAGGGACACCTTATTGAGATGTTTTAGTACTTAAATGGTGCTTACAAGAAAGAAGAGAACACACTATTTAGCAGAACTTGTTGTATCAGGACAAGGTGTAATGGTTTTAAACTGAAGGAGGGTTGATTTAGATGAAAAACAAGGAAGAGGGTTTTCACAACAAGGAAGGTGAGACCCTGGCATAGGTTTCGCAGAGCAGCTGTGGCCCTGGGAGTGTTCAAGGCATGAACCATGCATAACCCTAACCCTAACCCAAACCCTAACCCTAAGCCTAACCATAAACTAACCCTAACCCTAACCTTAACCCTAACCCTAACCCTAACGCTAACACAAACGCTAACCCTAACGCTAACCGAACCCTAACCCTAACCCTAACCTTACCCTAACACTAACCCTAACCCTAACCTAACCCTAACCCTAACCCTAACCCTAACCCTAACCCTAACCCTAACACTAACCCTTGCAACCCAGACTTTGTTATGATTCCCTGCTTTTGGTGCTTTCTGTGGGTTGGGGTGCACACAGTAGCCAGTTCTACTCAACGTGGCTCAGGCTGAGATTGCAAATGTTCACCGGACATGAGGTAGACACAGAGGGTGTTGCTGAGCCCAAAATGCAGTTCACAGCAGGGCAAGCTCAGTGTCAAGCTGGATCACACACCCAGCATCCCAGGGCATGCCTCGGAAATTATGTGGTTGCCCTGTGGGACGAGCAGAACTCATCTGCCTTCAGGTCCCTGTGGATGCTAAATGCACTTAAAGCAGGATATTCTCAGGAGGTGTCAATCAGAAGGTACCACGGCAGAGATAATTTACCCTGGTAAAGCAGAAACCCTCTAGAATACATGAAAATAAACCCCAGCCTCACTACACTGCATTTCTTATTGTCAGAAGAGGATTCAAGTATTACAGGGTCTTGCCAGACTGTTATTGGGGTGAGCAGCATTGTCCGTGTCCTTGGGTGGACAGAGGGGTGTCCCCATTCCTAGGGTGGATTGTGACATGCTGCATGCTTCACTTTCATATATTCCCATAAATAAAAGGAAGACTAGGAAACAACACAATGCCAGAGGCAGAAAAAAGGGCACAAATCCCTATTTCTCCAGCAGAGCTGGAGCGGCTGATAGAAAAACTCACACAATCCACCTCCACTATTCAAACTTTGGGGTGTTAAATCCAAATCTAAATAATCCTGCATGTTTCTTCCTTGACTAAGCACCTGAGCACTAATTACATGCCTGGTTAATTCGGTAATGTACATGCATTTCTGGGCTCCCTCTGCTTGTATTGCTCTCTCTCCACTTCGGGAGATTAATGAGGTGAGGAAACAGAAGATTGTTACAAACCTGCAGCACGCTATACCTCCTAAGAAGATGATGGGAAATGTACCAAACATCATGTTATTTTGCTAACACTGCTGTGTACAGTACATAATTATAATTTAGGCATTGTATTTCTTGCCTATTAGAATAGATAAGCAATGATCCAGGACTGCCTTGAACAGCACAGCTTCACGGGACTGGTTTCTTGGCGTTGTGCTGCAATAAGCTGAAGCACATTTTTGGCTGGAATTTTTGGCAGGGTCATTCATAGGTAGATTGGTTCTGAAAACACATATTCTTTTAGGTTCCCCCCCTTCAGTTTCTTCGCTTTCTCTTTACCTTTGGGACTATTATTTTCTCTGTATTTTTTGCTTCTGTCAGGAAAGAGGTTTGGGCTGATTCTTTATTTATCCATTTGCTTGAGGATGTGTAGGAATTCTGGATGTACAAGATCATTCTCATAGGATAGTTTTTGTTAGAAGGGGCCAGAAAAGCCGTCTTCTCTAACCCCCATGCTGAGTTGAGTACATATGTGAGTTCATCCATGCTTAGTTATTCAACAGAAGCTTACAGGATGGGCTGACCTGGAGCAGCCCTCTGCAGTTACAGCCTGTGTGTCCTTACCACTAAGAGAGGTAAAAACTGGGTTGAAATCATAGAATCACAAAATAGTTTAAATTGGAAGGGGCCTTTAAAAGTCATTTAGTCCAAAAACCACTAGACCAGGTTCCTCCAAGCCTCATCCAGTCTGATTTGGAACATTTCCAGAGATGAGGACCCACCACCTCCCCAGGCAACTGCATCAGCGTCTCACCACCTTCAGCATAAATGCTTTGGGTTGTTACCTGAGGGCTCTGTATCCCAGCCAAGCTGACCCATTCTGATATGCAAGAAGAGCACATGATGATGCTGAGGGCTCATTCTAGATACTTTTATTTCTCTGTTCCACCTGCATTCCTTCTGTCTTTCTCCCTCTTCCTTTATTTTTTTTTAAGAAGACTCCTGCGAGCACAGCACTGATGCTGTGCAATTATCCAATTTTCTCATTTATCAAAGTTTTATGCCTCTTAGTTTAGTGCTCACGCACTCATTATATTAAAGAAGAAAATAAGTCTAATGAGCCCAATTCATAATCCAAGTAAGGCCATTAACACCGCAACAGCCGAGCAGACACAGCAGTGTGGAAGTGAATGCTGTTTAAAGAAGCTCAAGGCAGCAATGTGGGCTGATCACAAAGACAAAAAAGTCACATGCCCAGCTGATAGAATCTGCACAGACACTTGCAGTGGGACCCAGCTGTGGAAATGCAGGCACTGACTGCCATCCAAGACGCTCAAGGGTGTTCAAGGCACCTTCTCCATTAAAAAGGTGGAAAACCTTTTGCATGTCCACTTGATAAAACTGAGTTTCTTCCTTTGCTTCTATCTAATGGACACTCAGAGGAATCTTGTCTCATAATTCTTCAAGATTACCTCACATTTCAGGCATCCTCTCAGAAACTGCCAAATTTCTTATGCATCCAAACCAGAGGTGGAAATGAGATATTGATATTACATAAGTATCATGCCTGGATTTAAAATCAGCCCACCCCAGCCCCAAATCCAGATGGATTTTTTACTCCTTTCAAATATTGAGGCAAAGCTAAAAAAGTAAGGATACAAAAATTCTGGTCATGTGGTTCAGAAGACACGGACTGAAGATTTACAGAATCACAGAATCACTGAGGTTGGAAAAGGCCCCCAAGCCCATGGAGTCCAACCTGTGCCCAATGCCCACCTTGTCACCAGCCCAGAGCACTCAGTGCCCTGTCCAGGCCTTCCTTGGACACCTCCAGGGATGGGGACTCCAACACCTCCCTGGGCATCTCCTTCCAATACCTGGCCAGGCTTTCCATGGGGGAATTCTGCCTGATGTCCAACCTAAACCTCCCATGGTGCAGCTTCAGGCTGTGTCCTCTTGTCCTGTCACTGGTTACCTGGCAGGGGGAGGCAAACACCTCCTTCCAGGGGGTTGCAGAGAGTGAAAAGCCACTGCTGAGTCTCCTCCAGGCTAAATTAATGTGAAAGTTTAAGACCCAGGCCAAAAGCTGATGCCTCTTCAGAAAACCAGCAATTTTCTCAAAATAACAGCTAAATATCCTCAAATGGCCACGAACTAAACATAAGGGTGAGGAAGATCTTTTTTAGGTTGGGGGTGGCAAAACCCTGGAGCAGCTGCCCAGGGAGGGCATGGATTCTCCCTTTCTGGAGACATTCCAAACCCACCTGGATGCATTCCTGCATGGCCTGCTCTGGGGTTTGGACTGGATGAACCCAAAGGGTCCCTTCCAAACCCAACAACTCTGATTTTGTGAAGGTATATACCAGGCATTTCAAAAGTCACTGACCCTTTCTCCTCTTATTAAAATCTCAAATGGCCTCTTTCTCCCACATCCCAATGAAAATACGCTTGCCCTTACACATACACGAGAGATCTGTATATTTACATGGAAATGGACGCAAATTCACCTCCCTCCCTACGTGCACATTCCTTTTTCCTTCCTCCCTCGCTGGGATTTGGAGGAGCTGCTCCTCTGCTGTACAGCAGAGCCCCAGGAGCAGCCCTGAGGCATTTCCCTGGTGTAACCCAACCCTTGGTGGGAGCAGGGAGGGCTATCATCTCCCTTTGATTAACAGGGTGGGCACGCCTGGAGTTCACTTACCAGAACAGGGAAGATAACTTTGCAGACCACATTAATGGGGATCTACCTCCCTTGCTCATTGATGTCATTGAGCCTAACCATGTGGGGTTTTAGGAGCAGAGTAATTTCATCCTCTGCCTTTGATTACATCATAAATTGACACCTTGCCAAGTTATAAAAACATGGTTTTTGTCTGTGGAGGCCAGGGCACTTCAGATGGTGCCCTCTCTCATTTGCTGGTTCTTGTGCCACAGCAGAGCTATAGATCACATCTGTAATCCTGTGGAGTTCATTATCTCCTAATGCTATTTGGTTTTTTAGATCATTAGAATGAAACTTGACCTGACCTGTGAACTATGAAATTGATTGTTGCCTTTAAATGGTCAACAGCCCATTTTCTAATCGATACACCAAATAATTTTATACATATTTAAATTATATATAACTTTAATGCTCGTTAAATTTATCTGCCACTTTCCTTCTGTAGTTTATTTTGCATGCATTTGAAACATGGATGGTGCTTTTACTACTTGATGGTATGATTTAGAAAAAAATGGAGGAAGAAGGAGGAGGACACAAATAAACCCTGGCCTGAAACAAAAAGATGAGGCACTGAACATGAGTGCAATTCTGCTCTGAAGGTTTTTAAAACATATCCTAGTTTGGGCTGTGGTTTCAGATTAATCCATTCCAAGATGACCAGAAAAAAAAAAGAACCCAAACCAGAGCAGAGTTTGGCTGTAATCATTCAGGTTTGAATAGAGTTTGTGGCTTCTGTTCCCTGCCTGCTGCTTTGCAGAATGAAAAACAGTAAGGGTTGAAGTGAAATGTTGAATTTGCTCAGGACAGCAGCGGATTCAGTGAGAAGGGAAGTTTTGAGATTAGTGAGGTTATTTCTGGTCCTGGGGAAACTCTGTTTAATGGTTTGGGCCTACTGGGGCTCTGCATAGGTTTATAAAGGGATGGCCTTAAATATCATGCCTGGCCACCTTAGAGAGCACTTAATTTTTAAGTAGATATAATAACCTTGCTTGTGCTCTGATGGTTCTAGGAAGATCTCCTCTGGGCATCCTTTTGCATCCTGCCTTTTGTGTATCTTCCAAAGTAACTTGGTGTCTTCAGGCACAAACTCCTGTGCAGCCCCATTAGCAGCCTTGTTGCTCTACCTTTTCAAGCACTCAGTGAAACAGAGTTTGCTTATTCGAAAATCTAGAAAAGGTGGGGTGAAAAATGGTCTCCCACCTAAAAATGCTTTGCCTTTTGACCCAGCCTGTTCAGTTCTCTCAGCATCTCTGCCTGCCCAGAAAAGACAGCCCACTACCCCAAAGATTCCGGTTTGGGAAAGAAGCAAACTCAGATGCTCACAGCTTCGACTTTCTTCTCTTATGCATGTGGGAGGGAGAAATGAGGGAGTAAAATCCATAAAGTCTTTTTATTCTGTGAGAGATAAGAACCAAAAGTAGCAAAAAGAGCATTGAGAGAGAAATACCGTCACAGAATCAGGATGGGTGTTGTGTCCAGTGCAATTACTTAAGGCTTTAAAACTCTTGGTTTCACAGTTGTGGACAGGTCTTGTCACATCATCTTCGCTTTTTCCAGTCAACAAAAGGACATAGCGTATTTATCCCTCTTAACGGCCTCTAAGGATGAAATAATTAACACTTGTAACTCGTTCAAAGAGGAAAAGCAGTACATTCTACTGCAAAAGACAATTAATGATGAACAAAATGATTCTTCAGTGGAAAGGCCATTCCCTAACCCCCAACCAGCCAATCCCTCTTGTAACGTGTGAGGTTTTCTGTACTCCTCAAAGAGGCTTTTAAAAATACTCAGGCAAAAAGGGAAACTACCTCAGGTATTCCCCAAATCACAGTCTAACCCAGGAAACCACAAAGTGTTTTCACCCAAATGAGTGGTTGAAGGAAAAAGTGGGGAGAATTCCTCACTCTACTCCCCGGCCTGCACCCTCTGGGCTTGCAGAAGGAATGGGTTTCTGACTTTCCCATTGAGGATGCGCTGCCCACAACAACATCTCTCTGTTCCCAGTCACCCCCAGGACTTCTCCTGGCCTTCCCGTGCTCTCTTAAGAGGTCTGTCTGAGAAAAGAATAAAAAACAAACAAATAAAACCAGAAATCAGCAAAGAGCCATCAAAGAAAAGAAACCTCCAGACCATTTGGAATGGCTTTCCTGGATTACTGCTGGTCGGGCAGAACTTAATCTTCTAGATGTTCTTGTTTTTGGGAACAGAGAGGCATTCAGCACTTATCTAAAATTAAAATGGAGAGCAGTGAAGGCCCTTGCAGGTACAGGGGCCTTATCTGCATAGGTCTCTGCTTTGTTTGTGCTGTCAATCCCTGCTTGGCAGGGAGCAGGGGCTGCCTGGGGAGGGCAGAGGGGGAAGCAGGAGCCTCTGCGTGATCCTGAGCCTGCCACTGCTGCATCCAGCAAATGGCGCCTTTTAATACGTGGTCATTTTTATTTATATTCCAGTTTTATCAAAGCAATGGGGCGTGCGATAGGCTGGTAAATAATTAATTTATTTCCCCCAAGTCGCCCAGTGGAAGAGCTGACAAGCCCTGCCATTTATACTTTTATGGAACGCCAGATGAAGTGAAGACATCAGCGAGGGGGGCAAGTCTCTGGGAGCAGAGTGAATTAGAGAATATCTTTCCTTCAGTAAGACAAATTTGTGTGGGGTAACCATGCTTTTCTGGGGAAGCCAATTGGAAAAGAGTGATAGAGGCCCAGCTACTGAAGTTCATCAAAGTCATCTGTTTCAGGTAAGCTCATTTTTCACCAGCCAAGGGGATATTTACCTGGAGTACACCTGTAAGGTACAGCCGACAGATTGAATGGTACAGTGCTTTATTATATTTCACACCCTGATGATTCAATATGATAGGAAAAGAGGGAAAGAAAAGCAGAGAGCTACAAAAAATAAAAAAGAAAAAAAAAAGAAAGCAAGCAAGCCATATCTTCTCTTTGGACTGTGTTTGTTGCACTGTTTGGCTGCAGTGCTTAGGCAAACCAAAGGGAAGTGAGCAGTCTTGCAGTGCATTATGTTTCTGTGAGAGCATTTAGCTCAAAATAACCATTTTTAAGCTTCTCCTTTCCTTTTTGCAAGTGCCATCCTAGATTTCTGCAGTGAGGCAGCACAACATGATACGTACCTCGTTAAGTGTGTCCACCCAGGCAGCCAGCCACAGCTGACTCTTCCTGTTGGCTCCCCTGGATGTTCCATACTGGGAACTTCTGGGAAGTTCTGCTGCTGGGAGAGCACAGATGCCTTCAGCTGGGCAAGGAGCTGAAATTCCTCTGAATTTGCCTTAATTAGCCTTACATCTCTTATCAAAGTGTGCACCCTGCTTGCAGGCCACCCCCTCCAAGGTCATTGCATTGGAGGCTCCTCATTTTGCTGTGCTGATGACAACCAGATCCATTGAGGCTGTAGTGAGAGACTGAACTCAACTGCTACAAGACCAAGAAACAGCATAATTTCACCTGATTTTGCAAATCTGGCTGTTGCATACCCCAGGAGACCAAGCATAGCTGTGCCTTGGAAAATAAGGCTATCAGTGTGTGGTTTCAGGTTCTTTGAGATGGCCATGGGGTTTTTGGGATGGGAAGTTTGCTGCTTGTGCCCACTGCTTCCACTCAAAAAGAAAATGAACATTTCTTTTTGTCAGCTCCTGAAAGAGTGTGGCCACAGTCCTGCTTGCTCAGAGAGCAGCATTCAGATTTGATGTACAATCTCCTGTATATCTCTGCTTCCCAACAGTCAAATATATTTGCTTCCTGGAAAAGGAGATTATCTCCATCACAGATGGAAAATTCTGACAGAAAATGCCGCAACTATTTTGCTGTGAGTTGTCGAAGCTTAGCTGAATGAAGTCTTCTGAAGGAATTTGTCTTCCTCACAGAAATAATTGTTGTCAGACATAACATTCTAGTGTCTGATAATACTTTCATCAGTAACCTGGAGATTTAAGGTGTCTGAGCACCTGAATGTGATCTGGGGGTGTGTGATCTGGAGTGGTGTGTCAAGACTGATGTGTCATGGAGATCCTTGAGAAAAAGAGGTTTGAGGTTTATTTTATATATGTATGTATGTATGAAAGTATGTATGTATGTATGTATGTATGTATGTATGTATGCTTATTATATATATATTATATATATATTTTAAAATTAAAAAATATATAATATATATAGCATAATATATATTATATATAATATATATTATATTTTATATATTTTATATATAAATAAATAAATTCTATATATAAAAATATAAATATATATTATGTATTTTATATATTTATATAAATACATATAATATAAATATATGTTATATATTATATATTATATATTATATATTATATATTATATATTATATATTATATATTATATATTATATATTATATATTATATATTATATTAATATATATTTATATTAAATGTTTGTTTGTTTGTTTGTTTGTTTGTTTGTTCTTCTGGCACAGCGGTAACCCCTGGCATTTGCCCCATCAGGATCAGATTCCAGCCTTGGGGTCGTGGCCAAAGGTGTGCATCAGCCAACCCTTCAGCTTTCAGGCTCATATGCCAGCAAGGATAACAGCTGGGCATGCCAGTGCATCTCCTGCAAC
Source organism: Zonotrichia leucophrys gambelii (assembly GCF_028769735.1). Taxonomy (NCBI): domain Eukaryota; kingdom Metazoa; phylum Chordata; class Aves; order Passeriformes; family Passerellidae; genus Zonotrichia; species Zonotrichia leucophrys. The sequence continues at coordinate 1,992,598 of NC_088200.1, forward strand.
ATGTCATGGGGCCATGGACCAGCATGGTTTGACAAGAGGTACAAGCTACCTGGCTGAATCCCAGTGATGCCTCATTTTATCCAGACTGACACCAAAAGCCTCTTTCCCTGAACGTGGGGCTCTGCTGCCTGGGACAGGAGCTCTGGTGGGCAGCAGACACCAGCAAGGCAGCAGGACAATGATGGAGAGGGGACATCAGCTCTGCTCTTGCTGGCAGCACATGAAACCTCAGAAATCTGTGCCGCTGTGCCAGGATTTGCCCTCCAAATGGAGAAATAAATAAAAATGCACCTTTAAACATAAAAATGTCCAGATCTGAAGGACTCTTTCTCTAGAGACTAAACATCTCCAGATTCCAGATGTAGCAAAGAGAATTCAGGATTGTCTAGGGAATATTCTTCTGTGCTGGATTTCTCCTGATATCATTTGTCCTTAATAAAGGAGGTGGTTTCTCCTAAACTCTCAGGTATGCCTATTTCTGTTCCTTTTAAGAAAAAGAATCCTTCAATAAATTAACATGCCTTTAAAATGATAATACTGCCTATAAAAATTATTGTGATTCATATCAGAACACATAATGATTTAACTAATCAGTCATTAATTAAACAGGTTTTTACCTGCGGGGGCTGCAAGAGTTTAATAATTTAAGCTGACTAAATGTTAGTACTACCCAGGCATAATTAGAGCTGTGGGGAAAGTTTCACAAATACAGCAAAGCTGGCTACATTTCATGCTATTTACTGAGAGCAGGCAGCAATCTGCCAGCAGAATTTTCAATTCTAAATGAGCATGCTGCCACGACAGAATGACCGGGAGGGAGCCGGACTAAGGATGTCGCTTAACATAAATAATAAAAGAATCCACAGATTCTTAAATAAAATGACAGAATCACAGAACGGTTTGTGTTGGAAAGGACTTTAAAAGCCATGTAGCCTAATGCCTTGCCATAGGTAGGGACACAAGACCAGATTGGTCCAAGCCCCATCCAGCCTGGCTTGGACACTGCCAGGGATCCAGGGGCAGCCACAGCTGCTCTGGGCACCCTGGGCCAGGGCCTGCCCACCCTCCCAGCCAGCAATTCCTAATTCCCAAATCCCTTCTTATCCTGCCCTCTGGCAATTTAAAGCTGTTCCCCTTTGTTCTGTCTCCTATTTGGGGTATATATGATCAGCCTCATTGCAGAAGCTGTTGCAGGATTGACTCCTTTGTTATGAGCTTACATTTCGAGCACATCCTTGTAGAAGTCTCAGCACATCAAGGTTAAGGGGAACACCTTCTATTAACAGAACTGTGTTGCTTTATCTTACAAGGATGGAGATAAGCTTCAGGAGTCTGGACTGTTCTCTCTGGGACCTTCATGGACACGTTTTTTTCCACCTCCAGGTCCCAATTTACATGCCAATAAACGTTAGCCTTTTCCCATTTAGGAGTGCCTGAGCGGTGCAAAAACATTTTGTTAGTACCAACTATTATCTTATTAATTACAGCCTACAACTTTTCCCTGATCACCGGGAGTCTGCAGTGGTCCAGTGAGGAAGACAACACCTGGAGGAGGTCACAGGTTCACAAACACGGGCCCAAAATTTCTGAATCCACATCCTGTGTGGTTGGGAAGAGCAAGGAAGTGATGCCCACGTATTTAATATGCAGCACCTAGAAGAAAAATTCTTTGGTCAAAGCAACATTGTGGAGGAGGAATTCTTTGTTCTATGAAAGGTTAATGTACCTGGGTAGCAGCCGAGAGCGTTTGCATGCAGAGAGATCATTAATCCATGCAGTAATAATTTGTGAAATAAAAATCAATCTTGGAAAGAAGGCAAAGCCTCTAGTTCCAAAGTAATGGAGTGCCTTTTGCACTGCATCTCGTTAAGCAAGACCCAAATACATAATGGGCTCAATTTCCATGCAAGGCTTCTCTGCAACCCCAGAAAAACTAATAGCAACTCTAAACAAACCCTGATGCCTTTCAGGGCCTGCAATTGCAGCTCAATTAGCACGGCAGTCCCAGGCATGGCAGGAGAGATTTAAATGGCCAAAGCAGCAATGTTTATTCCAGGGAAGAGGAGAGCTCCTGGGCTGATGGACCAGACCTGCAGACAAGGCTGGCAGCACCAGCCCTGGGTGGGATCACACGGTGAACAGGGTTAAACCCTCTCTGAAGGAGCTTTAGAGGGGCCCAGCAGCCCCTGAGCTCCTTTCCACCTGGAGGGAGAAAGGGAAGGCACAGAGGGCTCCAAGGTGCCCCATGGACACGGTCCCACAGCCCCAGACAACCTCAGCCCATTCTCAACCTCAACCTTCTCCTCAGCCATTGACAACCTCAGCTTTCTTCTGGTCCTGCTCACTCAAGAAGGAAACAAGACAAACCAAGACTGAGTCAAACACAGCATCCAAAGAGCACTTGGTCCCTCAGGCACGGCTTGGTCCAACAGCTGCCAAAATCCATTAATGTGCATCCCTACAGGTGAATACAACAAGAAGAGAGAAGACTGGAAGGGAAAGTGGGCTCACCTGTGGAGCAGAGAAATCTTTCAAATAATATGTTTCCTTGAAGAGCAGCCCACAAGCTGCTCTGCAGAGGAGTAATGGGGTCAGATTCACTCCTCAGCTCAACACAAAATGAAATACCTTTTTGCTTTCCACCTGCTCGCATGAGTTAAGGTGATATCAAAGCTTCTGTGCTGTAGGCATCTGATTTCTGTCAGGATCCCAAAAAGAAAAGCCACGCTTTATCACTTGCTCCTTAGGTGGAAATCTGTCCCCTTCGCCCCTTCCCTGCCTCCCAGGTGCTCTAATTTGAATTTTCTGCTTGGGCTGGACAGATTTCCTCGGGCCTGTCAGCAGCAGGGCGGGTGGCACATCCAGGTGATGTCAGTGAGAGGGAAGCCAGGCAGGCTCAGTGCCAGAGTGTGGAGGTGTCACTCTGTAATACTGACAAAGTACAAAATCCAGTCCCAATAATCCTCTTAAGTCGGACAAGAAAATAACTGGTGTGATTGATAACCCAAAGACAATCAAAGTGTTAAGGATTTAGGGAAGGTACCATACATACAAATGTTTCCAGGAAGAGCTACACAGCTTAAAGCACTGTTTCATTTATATTTTTTTCTCCCTTTTGATATATTAAAAGAAGAGAAAAATAACAATAACCACTTTAAAATGCACTGAAATCAGAGACAGGTTTGCCATTGGCTTGAATTGATTTTCAATCAGCTTTTAAGGAGCACAGCAGAAGTATCAATTAACAACAAAATAATCATTACAAGTAAACAAAGACAATAAAGAATAAATTAGAGAAACACTGGAAATCAATATCATTCAAAGAGAGAAAATCAGTTCAAGGAACAAGAAATTCAGCAAAATTAGTGGAGAGAACTGCTTGCTTGGGGTTTTTCCAACTATGCTTCAGGTGGTGGAAACTCCAAACTGTGGATCCCTGTCACCAACAGGCTCACATGCCACCAGTCTGTCAGCTCCCCATTTTGTGCCCTGCAAAGCGTGATTCCCTCATGTTTTTGTTTGCACAGCAACCTGAGAGACTGGATATCTGATTCCCACTTTAATTAACGGGAAATGAACATCCCAGGCTCCTCTCTCAGGTGTAGAGGTGATGTTTTCAGATGTGCAAGTTGCTTCACAGCAAAGAATGGTACAGAGGCAGATATCTATTCATCTACAGCTACTGCTGTAAAAATCTATTTCCAGAAATTATCTGGAATGCTGCTGGAAATACCATGTTATGTCCACATCCTGACAGATCTGTTGCAGCAGAGGGACAAGAGGCTTTCAGCTTTACCAAGAAGAACTTTTTCTTCACAGAGTAGAATAAAACTAGGTTAACAAGCTTTTGATAACCCAAACGTTCCCCAGAAAATTTGAAAATAAAGTATCTTTGCATTTTCACTTCTTCAGCTTCACAAATATCCTGTGCAGTTCCTTCCACAGCTGGAGTTGGCCTGGATGCAAACTGTTCAGGGAAAAAAACCCAACGAAACAAACAAAAGAAACAAGCAAAAAAGGTGTGAAACTGACAAACAAAAACCAGTAAAAAAAAATGCAAAACTGACAAGTAAAAACCAGTAAAGAAAAGCAGTAAAACCACCTCAAGATACCTTTTGAAGAAGAGGTGGCTTGCGTCACATTGCTTCCTCCAACCAAGGCTGTCCAGTTTCAGTGTTCTGTGACTCCTCTGTAATTCAGCCAAAGTGAGGGGAGCAAAACATCCCACCAGAAATGTCAGGTTTACAGAATGGACTGCCTCATCTTACAGGATAAGAGAGTTCCCACTTACCAGCTGACTTTTCCAAGTCGTTTTTGAAAGACATGGAAGTCTGGTAAGTGAATAACCTCATTCTTTGGTCAGGCGGCAGCTCAAGGGCATCCCAAACCTCTGCTAGGATAAAAGGAGGCATTTTTCCCATTTTCCTACCTAGCAGGATAACCTTGGTGGCAGGGAAAAGGGGACAGCTGGCCCTCTGATGTTGCACACTTGGTTCCACAACTCAGCACCAGGTCACTTGCTAAATCTGGGAATATTTTTCCCAAAAAAAGGATGGACCGCGAGTGTTTTGCGCACCACGGTTACATTTCTTTGGTAGGACACAGCCCACTTTTCTTGGCAGAAATGTCCAACCTGAAGAGGCTCCTGGGTCTGGAGAGGCTGCACAGGGATATCCCTGCCTGAGGGAGCATGAGAGCTTCAGGATGGCAACCAGGGACAAATCTCTCTATTTTACATACATATATATATATATATGTGTGTGTGTATATATGTATAAAGGAATGGGGTTTTTTAAACATAAACACTGCATCCCTAATTCTTCACACTAATCCCATGCCTGGCACAAATCTTGTGTCTCAACCTTACTATTTTTACCCTGTCCATATTCTGACATTCATTAAATTCTCGGTGTGCCCAAAGCTTACCAAGACGGCACGCTGCTTTATCCGGTGGCGTCAGCCCATCAATAAAGCTCAGCTGTTGGGTTTGTCTGCTCTCCTGCATTTCCAGATCACTGTAAATTATGTGGGTGCTGGAGCCACATGTCAGCACCAGGGCCTGAGGTCTGTGTTGGATTCCCTGTGCTCCTGCAGCAGCATCAGGGGTAAGGCAGCAGTGAGGCTTCCCCATCATTTCCAGGGAGACACAAAGCCACCACTGGCAAAAAAAATAAATAAATAAATTTAAAAGTAGTCTCTGCTAAAACTCAGCCTGGCTGGGAGGGGATGAGAACATGAGCGGTGTCTTTCTCCTTGTCTGTGACTTTCCACTCATCTTCCCTCTTTTCTCACTCCAGAATGAATGCACAATTAAAGCACAATCAATCTCTGTGACATTTCCAAAGTGTGCAGTCAGTGTACCAGCTTCTTTCGTAGCCTTGGCGAGAGCCCAGATTTCTTGGAAAAAAAAATAAGCTCTTGACTTTCCCCTCAGAGAAACTCAAGATTAAAGGTTGTCGAGTGGGGACAAATCAAGCATCAAATTTGTTGTCAACAAATTAATGTGCTGAAGAGTCTGAGTGACTCTTTTCAGGTTTTGTAGTAAGTGGGGATGGTTAATTCTAATGGTAGCCAGTGATTTGCATTCAATAGCTCTGTGCAATGTGGGTTTTTTTTTAGTATATGTGACTTGTTATACCTTCCTTTATCAAAAAATAAGGGGAGTGAAAGGTGAGAAAGCTCTTAGAGGAAAAGCCTCTTGTTTGTGCTAAGAGAAAAAAAAAAAGGTGTTCCCTGTTTATAGTTTATTTTATTTGTCATCTCAACAGAGACAGGAAGAAAAATATCAATATTTAAGACTACCTCTAGCAATTGTGTGTTTTGTTTTTCTATTTATACACCCTCGAGGTGCATAGAGGGTTATAGCAATGCCTCAGGTCACACTCATAATAACGTGAACCTCACTTTTATTTTTTTTTCCCCATCTCTCTTTAAAACAACTCTATTAGTACTGCGCAAGCTACCTTAAGCAGCATCTGACATATACAAACTGTTGCCTGTAGGTTGCCTGTTTGTTTGATTTTCTGCAGTGTGAAGGTTGAGTTGAGTCATTTTGCACCCAATTACTTTGCAGTAAATTTGTCGGATGATTCTTGTCGTGCCGTATTGATCCAACGTGTCACCTTGAACTTGTTTATTGACACATCAAATTCCAAAGGCAGCCCTGTTCAATTTACCACTTCCCAATTATGGCATTTATATGATGTCACTGAAGCTTCTTGTCACGTTCAGATGAGGCCATTTTCCCCCCTCCACCACCAATCACCTGAGCAGCGGTTGCCATTTTTCTCTGACCTTTCCCGAGACAGATGGTGGTTCATAAAATACATCATTAGCACACATGTCATTTTATCTTGCCTGGATTTTTTAAGTGAAAGGTGCTTTGTTCAACAAAAGGCTTTTCAATTTTTGTCCTCGGTGATGGTGCTGCTAAATAGGATTTTTATCCTGATGCTGGAGAAGAGGGTTCACCCCCGATGGTTTCACCAGGGGATTTGCAATGTGGCACCAGGAGAGCCTCATCCTTGGCCCAACAGAGACCTGCATTCCTGGATGGTCGTGGGACCTGCATACATCCCTGCATCCCAGGACCCAGCCTGCTGCTCTGACACACAAAAAACAGGTGCTGGAAATGGGATGTTGATAGGATGCTCCCCATGATGCTTCACCGATGGTCAGAGATGAGCGCACAAAGGCAACAACTCTTTCCTTTGCAAAGTCTTTCAAGATTTATGAGTTTATGATGCCAAAGATACTGAAAATAGCCTCCTTTATCGCCCTGAGGTGTTCTGTTTCCTTCAGAATTGTCCATTCAGCTTCTTGATAACTCAGGAGCTGGGCAGGAAGATCATTTGAAAGTACTGCTTTCTCTTAACTCATGGTAATATCTTATGCCAATAGCTGGAAATATTATCTGGATGTCATTTTCCCTTGGATTGACTCACCACACACTTGAGTCTTAATGTTTATTGGGGCTTTGGTCCCACTACTTGATTTTAAGATGTCTGTGTGGTTACGATGAGGTCTGTGCTCTCACAGTGAGGAAACTGATGTAACCCAGAAAGCAACCTGGGCCAAGACAGGTTTTTGTTGTTTGAGGCTTCCTAGGGCTGAGGTCAATATTAAAGACAAATTAGAGACATACACTCCTCCAGCACAAGTTACCACTTGCCAAAATGTGCCTGAGAAAAAAGCCAGGAAAGTGGGGAGAAAACCTACCACAGCAGAAGAAAATATTATTTTCTTGGCAGTTCCTCAGTTAGGAAGCCAGTGGTGCTTTAAAGTAGCTGGAACAAAAACATTTACAAATCCAATTTCATTAAATACAATTTCTTCTTCTTACTTGATGGTCACTGTTTTACTTCCCCATTTCCCATCACAGAGGATGTGATCATTTCTGCATCACCAGAAGTTAGAAAAGAGAAAACAAGAGTGTCTCGAAGTTCCTGAACACCCCAGTTCTTCCCACTATGCTCTCACATTACAAGTTCAAATGGCTGCTGTGGTTTCATCCCAAAGCAGAGGAGCTGCCTACAGGGGGGAAGAAAATAAAGACACCAAATGCTCTCAGATGAATGGCAGATGTCAGTCAGGAGCCAAATCCTGATTTGTAAACCCCGAAGGAAGGGTGATGGGTGGATGGTGGGCACCTTCTTGCTCTTGTTCAGGCAGAGCATTGGTGGTGTCAGATGTTGCCAGGCCATGGGACAGCAAGGTGGATTCTTTCCTCTGTGTCCTTGGCACCTCTTGCATTTTGTTCCTCCCTCAGAGCTCTGCCCAAGCCTGAGTTACTATTTGTGTAACAAGCACACATTGCTACGCTCCTTTAAAGACTGTGACTCTTCCTGCTGCAAAGGTTTTGCCTGTGTTCCTCCTCCAGCTTTATCCATCCTGTGCACAGCTCCCAGCACATCTCCTGCTTTTCTGTTATCAGGTAAGCCACAGCTAGCTTATGAGCACTAGTCTCCTTTTCCAAATCTTTGTATCATAAGACACCAAAAAAACACCCACTTCCTAGCTCTGAAAGGAGTCAAACTCTCTAGGTCCACAGGGCACACCTGAATTGTTGAAAATTTGCTGTACACACCCCCAGATGTTACGGCAGCAGGGGCTGTGGCACAGCCAGATGTTTGCTCACGGTTTGCATTCTGACTTGGAACCATCTCTGCCTCCTCTACCATGGGTTCACAGAAATTCCCCTGCATGCAGGAGGCAAAAGCCAAAGGGGGTAATATCCCCATTTCTGAAGCAGAGACTGAAGAACAAGAGATGCCATTCTTGGGATATCAGGTCAGGGAAGGTTCTCTGAATCTAAAGCAAAACCTCCCAACAGACAGTCAGGAATATGAAGCCAAAGTAATTTTTAAGCTCAGCACCACGTGCTGGCCAGCCCTGCTGATAATTTCTGGTGGTTCATCAGATCACTCCTGAAACGTTTGAGACCCGTGCATACACATTCTATGTCCTGCCAGCCAGAGTGGCTTTGGCAATCTTGAGGCCCTCCTCTAAAATTTCCAATTAAGAAGGCCCTTGGCAAAATGCAGAATCACAGAATATCCTGGGTAGGAAGAAACCCACAAGGGTCATTCAATCTGACTCCTCCTCCTGCACAGACAGACCAACAATCCCACCCTGCACTTGAGAGCAGTGTCCAAACACTCCTGGAGCTCTGGCAGCCTTGGGGCTGTGCCCATTCCCTGGGGAGGCTGTTCAGTGCTCAGCACCCTCTGAGAGAAAAACCTTTTCCTGATGTCCTGCCTAAACATCACCATGATCTTCCCTCAGGTCCTGTCTCTGATCACCAGAGAGAACAGGTCAGTCCCTGTCCCTGTGCTGCCTCTGGTGAAGAAACAAAGTTTGGGACTTACTTGGTTCCGGCTGGAGTGAAACATCTTTGTTTGCGCCACTGCAATTCTCTGCACACGCTCACAAATAAAATGGGATGGAGAACAAACGCTCTGGTAGATACTGGATTTATGACATGCCAAGTTTAAATAGCACCCATAAGGCTTAAACCAGCAGCAATGGGGAATCCATTTTTCAACTGCAGCAAGCACACAAGATCTCTCTCCTCTCACTGGGTGAGCCGATGCTGGGTACCAATTTCCCGAACTCCTCATGCCAGGAAATCATGTCTCCACCTCCTCACGTGTGACTTAGGGTTCTTTTGTGGGTTCTTTCTGGAGTCCAAAAAGGTACTAAAATAGCAACCACGCTACTTAAGGGTATCAGGTGACCAGAGACAGCCCTTAGATACCAATTAACCTCTGTGCCAGTTTCAGTCTGGTGTGCACACTCTCATCATGACGGCAACTGTTGAATAATTAATCCCTTAGACTAAACAAAATATTGCTGGGCTGCACTCAGCTTCCTCTTCTGCTCCTTTATGCACTCATGCCTAATTTTTTTCTAATTGATAGTCACCCTCTTCAGAAGGGAGGGTTTGTGGTTTTCTTTTCCTTTATGTGGGTATGATTATATTCTTTTCCTTGGTTATTTGAACAGCGGATCAGGGGGTTGAAAGTGTATTGGAAAGAAGTAATAAGAGTAAGAGAAAAAGGAAGAAAAGGAAAATTGAATAAAAAAGGGAAAGAACAACAAAGGAAGAAAGGGCAAAAGGGCAAATTAAATGGAGAAGAGGAATAGAAAAGAGGAAGGATGTGGCAAAAGGAAGGGAAGGAAAGGAAGGAAGGAAGGGAAGAAAGGGAAGGAAGGAAGGGAGGGAAGGGAAGAAAGGGAAGGAAAGGAAGGAAGAAAGGAATTGCTTCTCTCCAGTAGAACAAAAATCTTGCTCTGACAACTAGCTGAAGAATGTATTTTGGTTGCAATGATGGTTTGGTTTTCTGTAGTATTTTATGCAAAACTCTAAAAATTAAAAATTACCTCCAGGGACTAATTTTTTATTTTATTTTTGCAAATATTAGATAGCCCATTTCCATCTTATTGAACATATTGTCACTCTAAACTGGCAGCTCATTTGTTATTCTCAGAGCATTCTAAAGATACAGAAATAATACTACGGAGAATACAAATGGCTACACGTCCCATGAACACTTTCCAGAATATAAATTTGTAGTCAGGGAAGAATTTACTGATGCATCATTGTTTTGTTTTCAAGTCAAAGAAATTTATTCTTACATTTCATGTGTAAAATTGTATGCAGTGCTTTACTGCAAACACATCAATTAATAATAGAGGGCCAGATTTTGTGGTTCTCTGAGCTTTTTCAGGTTAAATTCTCATAGGCAATCAAGAACTGCTTAAAAATGCTGAAATACATTTATCTTTATGAGTAGTTTTCATTTTGTTGGTTAAGCACCACCTATGAGTTCCGAGTGACTCATGGAACATTCTAAGCAGAAATGATGGGAGATCTGAATCATAAAGCATCAAAGCCTAGTCCTAGTGTGGCAAGGGCATTCCTTAGTCTTTAATTTTGAGAATGCCTCCTATAAGTGGTGCCAATAGCCTGTCAAAGCCCAGAGAAGCACCAAAGATGCTGTCTCAGCCCAGTGCTGCTCAAACATTACTCTCATGATTTGGAAATGCCACATGAGCACCTCATGTCTCTGAGTGCCATGACACCTTTGGACAAAGAGATAGTCAGGAATTTAAAAAGAAGATTGGGAATTGTTACCCTTAGGGAGAGAGCTCCAGTGTCTGCCAAAGCCTGGCTGTGGTAGGAGGTTTGCCCCAACCAGGAGTCCGGGGATTGAGTCCCATGTACTTACTTTTCATTATTCTTAAAATCAATAAGTAGATACTGACTACTCTTAAAGTGAATATCAAGATTAATTGACCCAAGTGGTAAGTATTGATCCAGGAATGGCCAATCGATTGTCAGGGGATGATAAATCTTGAATTTTATAGGAACACGAAGCCACAGGCAGGAGCAACCCCAGGTTCACAGGGCTGAGTGAAGACACAGGGAGATCCTGGACCGGGATACACGGCCAGCACTGAGCTTGGCAAACTGAAAGTGCACAAATCCTCCCTTTCTTTCCCCAGAGGAAACCTGAGAAAAGTTTTTCACATATGCCCGGCAAAAATCAGAATCTTCATTGGGGAGTGCAGCAGAAGTGGTGTCCAAGTTGAGTCTTCCTCTAGTGTGGATAGACATTAAAAAAATTATTGGGGGATCTGTTGGGAAAGGAACATCCAGAAATGCACCTGATTTCTTTGGTCACTGGAGCATTTTTAACCTGCACGTTAAAGAGATCTAAGTGAAAAAACTGCAGTTTACTTGGGATTGAACACCAGTTTTTGTGGGACAGAAGTCAGACAATATGTATGAATTTTTAATAAAGTAATACATGTAACATTGACAGGTAATGTGATTTATCAATAACATTTTAAACAGTGGTATTACTGATTTCTGGAAGTTGCAAAAACCAAGTATTTATTGGTGCTTTGTTGTCCTTTTATTTTTGGCCAAGCACCACTCAGAAGATCTGGAGCTTGGGTTTCTTTTTTTGTTATGAAATTCAGAATTAATTTTTTTTTTAACCAAAGCTCATAGTAAAAGATTGTAATTATGCTACACCAGAAGAGGTTTTTAAATCAAAAGGGAGTTATTCAGTGCTGTAAAATCACAGTCCAGGACAGTGAATGTCTATCCAGACTCTCTTCTCCAGCAAGGTTACAGCACAAAGGGCAGAAAGACACAGGGACAGGCTGTGACCTTCAAGTTAATCTCTCCCCTGCCTGCCCTGATAAACACAAAACCTAAAAGTCCCCAACACCTGGGGCTTCAGGCACTGCCTTCAGGAGATCTCCTAACCATCTAGAGCATATGCCCTAAAAAGGTTTCCTCCCTTTTTTCCCCCAGCAGCATTTCCATGCCTTTTTAGCCACATTCCCATTCCCATTCCGGCGGAGCTTCCCCTCTCGCGCATCCACATCCGAAACGCTTCTTCAAGGATGGAGCCACCTGGGAGCTGCCAAACAGCATCCAGACCTCTGGGATGCGAAATATTTGTGTTTTAATTGCATTCTTTGTTCTTATTCCTAATAAAGGATGATATTATGAGGCCTCAGGGCCATGTTCCTCTTTCTAGGGATTGTTACTGTGCGATGATAAGGAAAATGCTACCTTATGTGGAATATGCATGCAACAAAAATGTCCTTCAATGTGAGGAAATATTCTGTCTGCCTTCGTGACCTCAGATGGAGGGGAATACAGCTGAGAGCTCTTCCCTTAAGCACTGCTTCTTACCCTGCATTTACTCTTCAGTCTTATTTTCTATAGATTGCCATGAATGACACTTGGAGGCAAGAAAGAGAAGGGAATTTTCAAAAAAAAAGTGTGCAGGAGGCATGGGTACAAAACCAATTATTTATTAATGGGTTTTGTCCACGCACCTCCTGTGCATCATTTGGAACATTTACCCTGTAGGCAGTAAGGAGCAATCAGGTGAGAAATTTGGGTTTGCATCTTGCCAGACGGGCTTAACAACTTTGTGCTGAACTTCAGCTCCCCGTCTCCATCCTTGAAACACAGGAGAGTGTTTAATCTAAACAAAAATACCCAGCAAAATATTTGGTTTTTCTCAAAATGTTGATTTTATACTCTTAATAATGCATATAAATAGATTTATATTACCAATTTATTAATATTTATGTAGAGAAATGCATGTATGCAATGTATAAAGTGTCCTTGTGTTTGAACTGGAAAATAATGTTTTGCCAGTAAGAATTTGAGAGCAATAAGAATTACTTTTTTTAAAAAATAAAGCAAAAGGCTAATTGAAAAACATCAGCTAGGCAAAGGAAAATGAAACTTTGAATAGATCCCTAAGCATCATTTGCACCTACAATGACCCAAATATCTGTCATTAATGCACAACTCTACCAGTGCCCATTGAACCACAAGTGTTGAAAGACACTATTTTGGCATGAGTTGTAATCCTCAGGATGCCACTGATTAAGAAGATTCTTAGCACTTCTTGCAGTATAAAGCATGAATCAGCAGTGCCTCATTTTGTGCAAGAAATTGTTGCATTTCACGCAGTTTAATATATTTGTCAGGAATCAGACAATGAGTCAGGACTCAGGGAAATGTTAGCTCCTTGTGCTCCAGTATTCAGTGCTATTCTGATGTCTTTGCTATGCTGTCCTGAGTCAGAAAGCACCTGAGGGTGCTGAAAAACTCACTCAATAAAATACAGAAAGAACCGTGCCAGGAAATGCTCCAATGGTGTTTAAGCTTGAACTCAAGCACTGCTCAGTGTGGCTTTGATTCCTGTGGGCTGCCGGAGTGAAGTTGTTTGACAGCTCCAATGGGAACTGCCATAAATAAACAGAGTGAGAAATCAGGAACAAACTTATGTGTGCACTGCTGAGAATATCATAGATCAGAGGTTACCAGGAAAATCAGATTTTTCATCACCTGACAGGGAAAGGAGCAAATGAAACAAAGCTGGGTGCTAGTGGACCAATTCCCATTCCTTCTATACAATTTCACAATTTAGTGATGAGTTAATCACAATGTTTGAGCTTCAACCAGTAACATGTGCTCCTCAAAACAAAAGGAGGCTTTGTTTTCTGTTTGTCCATTGGATTGCAACCAATCTTTCAAGCAAAGAAGCCACAGGCAGGCACAAAATATTCTGACAGCAGCAGGATGATGAAGATGAACTGTCTGATTTTGCCAAAGTTGTGATTTCTCATCATTTAAAAGAGGAAAACAAGCTGGGACTCTGACACCAGTGCTGACCTTTCATCCCTTCCCAAACCTACACCAGTAATCAGCACTCATTAAGGGCTCTCCACATGTAACATTGGTTATGTGTAAGAGATCTATTCAAAACAACAAATGAAGAATCACAGACTCACAGAAAGCCCTGAGTTGAAAGGGACTCACATGGACCATCAAAGCCCAGCTCCTGGTCCTGCACGGAACAAAAAGGATGCCTGAGAGGTAATTTAATTATTTAGAAGGTTGGAAAATTAACTAGAAGAGTTAATTTAACAGCACCAGCTACCTGACTTACCTGGCTTACCTGGCCAGACTTCACTCCGTTGCCCTCAGGCAAAAGGAGGAGTTGGGCATTAAAGCTGGCAGCAGGCTCTGTGAGGAAGACAATTAGCAGCAGCGAGGAAGCATTGCAGCCTGCCAGACTTTTACTGAGGCAGGTCATAAAATGCTTTTGTTCACATTTTCCAAGATTCATTGGCAGACTTGTAATTGATGACAGAGTTAAGAGAGAAAGCGTCTCTCTCGAGCCCTGTGCAAGGCTCCCCGTGCCATTGATAATGACCTACTTGCATTTACAAGAAATAAGTTCCAGCATCCTTTTATTGATGCAAAACTGCCCACCATTGAGGAAGCACAAACAGCTCTGCAGAAGCTAAAGATAAATAAAGCTATTAAAACCTATTCCATTTCTCCTGAGCTGCTAAAGTCTGCGGCCTCTTAATTGCTACAAAGCTATAGACACTGTCCAAACTCATTTGAAAGAATAATCATATACTCAATAACCAGCACATTGGAATAGCAATAATAAAATACCACAGAAAAGGAAAGATGACTAAGCAAAAAGGCATTGCTTAGTGTAATTCTATTTTTAATACTTGGTAACTTTTGCCTGGGTCATGCTCTGGAGATTCGAGTGATATCAAATCACATATCAGAGTGATTCCCATGATAAAACTACCTCAAAGACAGTCAATAATTTTGAAAGTGGATCCACAGCTGGATGCTTTTTTAGGGTGAAATCCTAGGGAGTTTGTTTAGTCCCTGTGATTCCAGCAGATTTGTCGGAAGACAGGCTTGGTAAATTTTATATTTTTTATACTTTATGTTGAAGATTGGACTTGATGGTCCAATGGTTGGAGTCGATGATCTTGTAAGTGTCTCCCAACTTAAATGGTTCTATGATTCCGTGAGTTTTATTCTCATTTGCTCTTCTTTAGCTCTTTCATCCTCTTTCAAAACAGCGGGACAGCTTTTCTACAAGGATGTGCTTCTGAAGGAAGGCCACAGATGTCCTCTGTGTGTGGACACCACAGCCACAAGGACAAATATCTGATCTAGGGCCACACTTCCAGTGCACTGGGCACCTTCAAGTTTTGGGGCCCCTGAAACCAGTCCCAGGTAGCCCCAGCCACTTTAGATCTCCTGCTAATTGATTTGCTATTTTGGTCTTGCTCCTGCAGCCTGACCACTTTTCTTTTTAGGGTTCCTTGGAAATGAAGAACCTTCCAAATTAACCAACCCACCAAAATTCACGCCAGTCTTTCAAAATTCACTGTACCTACAGGCCAGTCAGCTCTGGAGATGACTGACTCCTGCAGATTTGCTTCAGCTGAAGTGTAGGCTGATAAGCACTGCAGCAGCACTGGCATTCTGCAGTGATGGTGGAGAAGAGATCATTTAAAGTTGTTGCATTCTGTTGCGTCTCTCAACCTGCTCCGCAGACAACAGCCTTGAATTTGCAGATCTCCCCGTAAGTCACCGTAAAAGCATGTCATTTTTCCTCTGATCTTTAATTCCTTCAGTATCTACTTCCTTAATTGTAGTTTACGGATAATTCCAGGTAGAGTAGGTGTCATTAAAAGCTCATTTGTCACCCGGTAGTGACGGCAGTAACACGGTGTCTCCTACTGTAACTAGGAGAAGGCTCCACAATAATTGCACATCCCCAGGCAGTGAACACCGAGAGCTTAATGGTGCCAACTGTAACTGCAGCAGGAGGAGAAAAGCCCAATGTGCACAGCACAGAGCCAGCTAACACAGCTAAACATCCTCTGGCAGACAGCACTGGAGGGCAACAGCCCCATTCCCAGAGCCTGGGCTGCAATTTCAGCCAGGATTCAAACCCAGTGGTAGGAAAAGCAGAGTCTGGTGGGACGAGCACCTTCTGTCAGTAGGGCTGGTTAGAGCCACAGGGCTCAGCTTAGCTGAGGCAGAGTCTGGGCTGTGTCCCCAAAGGAGAATGGGGGCTGCCAAGGGAGCTGCAGCCACCCTCACACTGGGGGAAATGCCATTAAAAGGTTATCATTTGCAATCGAGAGCGTGCCGCTTAAATTGTAACTGCCAGGATGGTAAGTGCATTAAATCACATTAACTCCACTGGAGTGAGGGGAGTGTTAGGAGGAGAGCAGATAGTTTGTGTGGTTTATATCATCTGCGAGAGAAAGCAGTGGAGCAGGGAAAACTTCCACACTGCCATTTATTAAAATTACACTCAGCGCTTTGCTCCCTTTCGTTAGAAACATTAACAGATCATTGGTCCTGCTCTCATCTCACCAGTGGGGAAACAGCAGCACGGAGATTAAGTGGCAATTTTAGGGTGAAATAAATAGCTACAGCAAGCCCATGGGAGCTGGAGACAGACCTGGCTGAAAGAAGAAATTAAGTCACTTTGCATGTTCACAACAGCCCCTGGTGGCTCTACAGGCCAAGGCAGAGTGGCTGGGAGCTGCCCTGCAGTTTAGACTGGATATTGGTAAAATTCCTTCATGGAAAGTGCTGTCCAGCCCTGGCACAGTTGGCAAGGGCAGTGGTGGTGTCCCCACCCCCAGAAGGATTTAAAAGCCATATTGATGTGGCACTTGGGGACATGGGGCAGTGGAGGCCTTGAAAGTTCTGGAGGAATGGTTGGACTTGGTAATCCTGGAAGTCTTCTCCAACCTAAATGATTCCATTATTCTGTGATATTGAGCTAATGGAGAGATGGAGGGGTTACACAGCACTGTAGTTGGGCTCTGTTTTTTGGGGAAGTGTGCACCCCTGCTCAAAACACCATGGACTTCACCTTCTCACCTGAAATAAACTCAAACGTGTGTCTCGACTTGCACAGAGTGAAATAAATTCAACCAAAGTCATTCACTACAGAGCTTTGGAAATACTGGTTATTTCAGGCTGCAGCAGCGAAGCAAGTTTGTCACTCAACAGAGTATAAAATTTTCCCTTACTTTTACTTTCCATAGAAAAAGAATTCAGGGGCATGCGAAAGCAATTTTCCACATGCTTGTGTGGGCCCTGGATGTATGGAGATAAGTTGACATTGATGTGAATAGAGGGAGTACTTTTCTTGACTTCTTCACATGCTGTCATGCTTGTTGTCCTCACATGGGTTTATACTGGGGAGCCAAGTAGGAGAAAAACAAAAATGGAAGAGTCCTTACCAATAGCTAAGCACATAGGAGGAAGAACTAGTACCATTAGCATGAAACCACTGTGTAGATTTGGAATACCGGTATCCAGGTCTCTGGCTGTCATCTTTTTTCCATCCAAATTCTGCCTTTTGGCATCTTGCTGTACCAGTCCATCCTGGCCTGGTACTGGGATTTACCTAGGGCAGCACAAATTAGCAAAACGCTTCCTCTGCTCCTGTCTGCTGCTCCCTCTGTCAGGAGCAGCCTCAGGGCGGCAGGACAGATGGATGTCACTGCCAACCCCTCTCTGGGGATGGCAGCAGGACCATCCCTGCAGGATGAGCTGTTCTGGAGGGCACCCGGAGCTGTGTGTGCCCCCTGGCACAGGAGAGCTGCCCCAGCCACCCAGCATCTGTGGCTTTCTGCCACTCCATTCCCACTAGGAATAACACGGGCAATTCATGTTTAGAGGGAAAAGGGGAAGGGGAAGGGGAAGGGGAAGTGGAAGGGGAAGGGGAAGGGGAAGGAAAAGGAAAAGGAAAAGGAAAAGGAAAAGGAAAAGGAAAAGGAAAAGGAAAAGGAAAAGGAAAAGGAAAAGGAAAAGGAAAAGGAAAAGGAAAAGGAAAAGGAAAAGGAAAAGGAAAAGGAAAAGGAAAAGGAAAAGGAAAAGGAAAAGGAAAAGGAAAAGGAAAAGGAAAAGGAAAAGGAAAAGGAAAAGGAAAAGGAAAAGGAAAAGGAAAAGTGTTGTAGTGTGTTTTTAAGTTTTTTGTAATATTCCCTCGTGTTATGTATTGTTTCCCCCCCGCTCTGTGTAAGATGGTTCTGCCCTCCTTAATTTTCCCGCCAGTAGTTACTTTCAGTTATGCTGCTATGGTTACCCCTGTCCTTGGTTGGTGTCAATTACCTATGTTATATAATTTCTCCTCCCTCTTATTCCCTTTTAAGTAAACTTTTCCTCCTCCCAGGGCCCCGTCAATCACCCCCCACACCTCCCTGTCTTCCAGAACCTTCATCTTACTGGGGGTCGTGGTTGGCTGTGGTCCCGGGGCCCCTCCTTTAATTTGTATTTATTGGCTTCCCTATGTTGTCTGTTATGTTAAGCTCATCCCCCGACCTTCCCCAATTGGTTTGCTGTAAACCCCTCATTTGGTTTCCACCTTCCTTTATAACCCTTGTTCCCCCACTGTCTTTTGTCGCTCCCTGCTGGTCCCTACCCATCTATGTCGGATTGCCAGAGGCGTTAAACCCATTTGGACCCCAGGGAGTGTCCGACTCTTATTCCTTCAACCAACACAGCAGCTTTCGCCGAGACCTCGTCCCTGCAGGCACAGCCCAAGGCCTTCAACGCCGAGGGGTGCCTGAAGCAGCCAGCCCTGGGGCTCTGCAACCGGGACTGACTCCCCCCAACTGCAGTGGGCTGTTGGCTGCCCTCTCACTAGCCGGACACTAGGATTAAGGCCACGGACAGCGGAAGGGAAGGGAAAGGGAAAGGGAAAGGGAAAGGGAAAGGGAAAGGGAAAGGAACTGGTTTTGGGTCAGTGCCACCTCCAGCGGAAAGTGCGGTGGAAACAGCAATGAAATATACAAGTGGAAAAAAGTGTTTAAGGTTTATTCGCCAAAAAAATGGTTGTTTTGATATGTATTCATGCGTGGCACTTTGTGCAGCGGTCTCTAAATGGCACTTTTAGATGCAACTACAGTATGCATAATAAATTAAAAATAACAAAAGACTCCTGGAAAGCAAGGAAGTTGTGCCACTGCCAGGAATGGCATTGCTAAAGCGTAGGTTTTAATCCCATTCCATTTTTTATGGGTTTGAAAAAGTACCTCATTGCATCACAGGAGACTACTAAACCTCATTAAACTTATTCAAAATTCCTCTATGTGCCACACAAGGGAGAAAAAAAAGCAAGATAAAAAGTAGCTGGTATGAACTCCCTGATGACACAGAGGCACACACCTGCCTCGCATTTCCCCATTGCCAACATCCGTGTTTGCTCTGGAAGCACAATGCAGACAAATACAACACTTCAGGTATTGATTTAACAGACATTAGAAACTTGCCCAAATTGAAGTGCAAACAGGCAACAGTTTTAGTGTGGCAACTGTAATTATAAAACCACTGGAAAAGCTTTTTGTCCCTTTGGAAAGAGCCAGAGGCATCATCCCAACAGACCTCCCAGAGAAAGAGACCCCAGCCACATGGTTGTTTTTTGCCTGGAAGATCAGGCAGCTGTATCCTGCATACCTCGGGCTGTGTTAACTGCAGGAAGGTGGTTTCTGTCTGGATCACACCTCTGGAAAGGCATCCGTCTTGGGCTGGTGATGCTGGTGCTGGCTTCAAGCACAAACACAAAAGCTGTAGCTGTCCAGAGCAGAAGACTGAGAAGGGTGGCACAATTACAGAAGACAGTGGGACAGACTCAGTGGGCAGATTCAATGGGCAGAATCAAGTTAATTTTCAAAAAAATGAAAATTAACTTGACCAGGCAATACTCTGACTGTACATCTGGAGATGCAGAGGGTTCCTTGCCCACTAGCAGGCACAGCCCCTCTGGCTGGGCAGGAGAAATGGGTCCTATTTGAGACCAATTTTTTCAACCTGCTTTTAGAATCTGTGCAAGGATGAAAGAGATTTCTTGTTTGACTCCTTACCCCAGCAATGGTTTAGCTCTGAGGCATCCAGAATTTCTGAGGCATCCAGAAAGAGTCAAGTGTCCTCCAGGAAAAAGTTATTCTGGGAAAAGAAGATGTTTCATAAATGACATCTAAAGGCTACTTTCCAACTGAAATCATTCTACTGGTCTATGAACACTTGGTAATTCAAAGGTTCCTCCTGCCTATGTAGCTCCCATAATTTGCTAATACTTACCCTCAGTAAGGTGCCTGACAAGGATTTCCAGTCTCACTCATTTCAGTGAGATTCCAGCATAGCCCAGACCTTGGGCAGGATACATGAGGATGGGGTGGCTGCATTTTATACCTCTGTCATGCCAAGGAGTTTATTGGAAAAGCACTGAAATCTCTTTCTCTTTTTCCCGTACTAATAAAATAAACTTGGACCCAAGACTAGGTTAAAAAAAAAATTTATAGCAGAAATTTTTAGGGTCTGATTTTGAAAAGAGCAGCTAATAGGAACCTCAGGTGCTGAGTTCTGCTACCATAAGATCTTTTTGTGAAGCTGTCTAGCCAGACTCACCCAAAATTTGGTCACTTAACTGGGTTCTAGAGGGGAAACTATTAAAGGAGTTTTAAAAAATGCAGCTCTATAGATAATTATTCTTGGAGGTGTGTGCTTGGTGATACCATTTCAACAGACCTCAACAGTAAATTGCAAGGCAACAGGAAAAATTATGGGCCTTTAATTTTTGATCTAATCACACAGCTGTTATTTACATGATCTACTAGTTAATGCCACCATATTGAAGCTGACAGACTGTCCAAGTTGCTTTAGTCTCTAATTACTGAAATGAAGAAAGCACCTCTGTTGGATGATTTTTTTCTGTCACCATAAAACAGACCCCCCTCCCTGTGATTTAATCAGACCCATGTCCTTTCTGTAAATAATGTTTAATCATCTTAGCCAACCTCATTTTTATAATGGCCCCTTTCACTGGAGCTCAGAAAGATATTAATCCACAATCACACATGCACACACATACTAAAGGATTTTTTCTCAAGATCTGAAGACATTCATGGTCTTCTATTTACTAGGAATTATTTTCAAGATCAGATTAAATGACTCAGAATATTTGGGGGATTTGTTCCAAAGCCCATCCTAATGGTGAGTCTGATGGTCTGGTACCCTGTGATGGCAGACCAATGAGTTTGTAACATTGAACCAGGAATTAGTGGGGAGCTACTAAACCTGCAGCCAGGTGAGTTTCTCACAGGGACTTAAAAATTATCAGAGAGCTGGAGCATTCTTGTTTGTGAGGAAAGGCTGAGAGAATTGGGATTTTCCAGTCAGGAGAAAGGAATGTCCAAGATGACCTAACTGTGACCTGAAGGAGCTGACAAGAAAAATAGAGGGGACGTTGACAAGGGCCTGGAATTACAGGATAAAGGAAAATGGCTTCCCACTGCCAGAGGGCAGGGTTGGGTGGGATATTGGGAAGGAATTGTTCCATGTGAGGGTGGGGAGGCCCTGCACAGGTTTCCCAGAGCAGCTGTGGCTGTCCCATTCCTAGGAATGTCCCAGGCCAGGCTGGATGGGGCTTAGAGCAAACTGGGACAGTGGAAGGTGTCCCTGCCCATGGCAGGGCATTGGAATGAGATGGGATTTTAAGATCCCTTCCAACCTAAACCATTCTATGATTCTTAGGGAGTTATCAAGGAGGGGGAAATAATTCAGAAATTTAGAAGTCTTAAAAACTCTTGAGTTGCTCCATAAAAACTTCAATCACCTGCTTCCTCCAAAGTAGCTGTGTTTTGGTACTGCATATCTTCACCCAAATGGAAATCAAGATTCTCTACATTTAATGTCATGTCCCTCTGCTGGGGTAACATTTGCCCCTCTATCCCCAAAGGGACAGTGCTGTTTTGGCCTAAGAGAAATCATCCATCAGATTCTTACTCTTAAGTCAAACCACAAAAGCACCCACACCTCTTTTTTTAAAAGGGGTATTACATTGGTTGAGTGTTGGACAGATCTCTTTTTATTACTGTTTACAAGTTTTGCACACAGTAGTGTGGAGAGGTACAAATATAATCGACTTTTTAAGAGCTTTATCAATTCATATAAACCCTTAGTATTATGAAACATATAAAATAAGAACCAGTTAATGTTCTTTTATAGCTCTAAAATGTATCACGGGTGAAACTGCATTTAAATAATAAGAATTTCCTCTCAAAATACTACAAATAGGTTTTGGCCATACAGCCAGAGTGAGATTGTTATAACATGAGCCATATGAAAAATAGAATCTGGTTTCATCCACAGGGAGAAAAAATAATCTTTCCTGTGACATAGCTATTCCAATAAAATGCCTTTTTCTTTATGTGCTAACATGAAATGGAAAGCTATAATGAAAAAAAAAAGACAATGAAAAAACCACAACATGAAAAGCCATGGAGATCAAACTGGGCATTGAAGGTATGTAAAGCTGATTTAAAAGATTAGGAGGGACAAAGAGCAGAAATGTTTCATAAATTTATGGAAACATTAACAACGAAATCTGGGGATGAGAGAGTATCTCTATGTCTCAATGTTTGGAACGTAATCCAAAGGTTGGGGACCTCCATAAGAGATTTTCCCTTGAAAGAGGGGTTTCCTACATTTCCCTTTTACCAGAACACCTGAAGATGCTGTTTCCAGAACAAAGACAAATTAGAAGATGACTCCAATGAAAAAAGTGCATTGGGTAAATGTGAAATGCTCAGTAGGAAAAAAAAGTCACACTCTGGAGGTTTCCTCTCAGCCCAGAAGCCCTCAGAGGATTATGCAAGAAGACCAGGCTCTGGTGGCAAAAAATGGTGTCTGAACCTTTTAGGGAATCATTTGCATCCCTCCCTACCACTGACCCACCAAATATCCCTTTCTGGAAAACCAGGTCAGCAATCCAGAATAACAGCTAAAAAGGGAAATGGGAAGAGGCAAGTTATTAACTTCATATATATTCAGAGCTTGAAATAATTTCCCCTTGACATTTTTAAAGCACATATCCCAACTCGTGTTTTGGCTGCATTTCTCAGATCAACATGACTAAGGGAACAAATTTCAGGCCGTCTTGTCATCAGCAGGAGTTTTACCACACAATCCAAGAGCTGCAAAGCCAACCCTCACTCTGGAGTTTCCAAAACACCAATGCTGCTGATGTGTCTCACCAACTAGATGGGCTACTGAACCCCCAAAAAATTACTGGGGAAGATCTAAGTATTCAAAAACATATTTTTTTCTGTCATTTTTTACAGCAAGTGATGCACAGTGTGAGACTCCATAAATTCTGCTATATATTATCACTGCTGGTATTTTGGTATCTCAGAAAGTTTCTTTAGAATTATTATTTCTATTCTTGGCTCATGGGATATGAATGTATAGTCAGATCTGCTCAAAAGGAGCTAAAAAGAGACAAAGAGACATTCTTAAGAAGATCAGGAACTGATGGATGATTCAAGGATGCAATGCAGAGACTCCATAGCTCTCAGGTCTTTTCTAAAATTACAACAGATATAAATATTAAATTATAATAGATATAAACTCCAGGGGATTGAGTACCTTAGCTGGATCAAGTACCAGGGAACTGAACCACACTCAACATTTTGAATTTCCTTGTTCTAGTGACAGATTTTGTACTACTAAAGGGGGCAGCACAAATTGGATGAAGGCAGCATAAATTGGGTGGGGGCAGCAGAGATTGGTGGGGACAGCACAAATTGAGTAGCTTCTTGCTTTCTACAGGTGCAAGACACAGGGATTTCATTCCCAGATCCATATTTGGAATTTGAAGACACTGTGGTATTATCTTTGGCTAACAACTAGAGAAGTGGCTGAATCGAGATGAGCAAGCAAGAGGCATTTGTATCCTCCTCTGATGTGCTCTCCTGGGAGGACACCTCCATCAAAAATGCTTAATTTGCAAGTGGAAACAAAGATTTTTTCTTCCTAGTTCCACCTTTGCAAGTGCCTGCACCTGGTACCTGTGGCCTGGTACCTGTGAATAGTGCTGGGGGCTTTGTTCCCTGACTCATGGGTACTCAAAACAGCACACAGAAAAGGAGGAAGCATGAGCAAGGAAGCACCTTCTCCAGTGAGAAGAGTGAGAGAACAAGTTTGATTTATGCAATCAGAGGAAGTTTAAGGCTGGAAAAGACCTCCAAGGCTGAATCCAACCTATGATCCCCACCTTGTCACCCAGGCCAGAGCAGTGAGTGCCACTTCCATGCATTCCTTGCATACCTCCAGGAATGGGGAATCCACACCTCCATGGGCAGCCCATTCCAATGTTTAACAATATTTTCCATGAAGAAATCCCTCCTAATGTCCAACCCTGGCCCAGCCTGAGGCTGTTCCTTCTCCTCCTGCCCTTGTTCTGCGGCAGCAGAGCCCAGTCCTCTTGGCTGGGAGTAGTTCAGAGCCAGAAAGTTCTCTCAGCCACTCTTTAATGATTTATCCTCCAGACACTTCCCAGTCCTATTCCCTTCCCTGAAAACACACCAGCCCCTCAATATATTTCTTGTTTTGAGGGGTCCAAAATTGAAACCAAGGCTCCAGGTGCAGCCTCAGCCAGCAGAGAGGGACAATCACTTCCCTGCTCCTGCTGGCCTCACTGTGGCAGATACAGGCCAGGATGCCACCAGTGGCCACCTCAGCACCCTTCTGCAGTCATTCCATTCTGAGCCTGCTCTTTTGTCTAACAGGATTATGGCCATGCAAGAGTTTCTGCACTGACGGGAGTATTGGGGTTTATAACTCTCATGTGTTTGTCATCCCAAATAAGAGAGGGCACAGTGACCCATACGTACATGCACACACCCCGCATGGCTCCTGCAAATGCTTTCCTCCCCATAAACCACCCCTGAGCTGCTTTCCTAGCCCTGCTTCTCACTGAGAGATCCACGGAGCTCCCACAGGTTGCGCTGACATAGCAATAATCTGGAAATATCCCTCTGGAGGCGCCTATTGATTGTCGCTGTGGGTGGATTATACGAGGGATCTATCTTAATTACCAGAAACCATCTCCTTGGAATGGCCAGCAATGTAGCAAAAATGATGCACGAGGAGATCCATTACTCTCAGGGAAAGGTCAATCCAATAGGATGTATGTTTGCATTCAGGTCAAGTGATGGCTAGTCCATCACCACCCTCCATTCTCACTGCCCTGTCAGCTCTGTAATGGCTTCACCTCTCCTCTGTACCTCTCACCTCCCTCTCCCTGGTGCCAGACTGATAACACGAATTAGGGCAGCTGGAGGTAGCAGGGCACAGCTGTATTATCACAGATGATAAACAGTGTCAAAGACAATTATGGGAGCTGCAAGGAGAAGAGGGAAGTTTCAAACCCATCCTTTGCTTTCTGGGCTGTGGGAGGAAGGCACCTGGCAAAAAAAGGGGAGGTGGAAGGAGGAAGACAGGTTTGCTGCCTCTTCCTTCATGAAGCACTTTCTCCCCTTTGGGAGCATCTCTGATCTGCTGGAAACGTGGATCTCTATAAGGGCCATGGAGTAAGGCAAGGAAATGTGGGTGGGAGGAACCTTGCAGGTGGTTTAAGGAGGAGGTGGATGTTAATGGAGGAACAAATATATCCACAATAGTCATAATTAACTGTGGCACCACATGGAAAGAAGACATGGCAGGTACAAGTGTCTGGCAGAGGTGATTGTCAGAGGTTTGCTGCTCCAGAAGGCAGCCTAGGACAGCAACATGGATAGGCAACCATGAAGAGAGTTCTGAAGTTTTTTGGACTCCTGGAATCATGGAATCATTTAGGCTGGAAAAGACCTTGAGCCCCGACCATTCCCCAGCACAGCCAAGGCCACCACTGACCTGTGTCCCCAGGTGTCACATCCACACAGCTTTTAAACCCCTCCACGGTTGGGATTGTGTCTCCACCACTGCCATGAGCAGCTGTGCCAGGGCTGGACAACCCTTTTTGAAGATATTTTCCCTAATATCAGCACAAACCTCCCCCGGGTCTCCTCCATCAGCACCTGCACGAGCAGAAGAGAGCACCCTCCTGTCTGCTCTGCTCTCAGACACCAAGGAGAGTTTTGAATTTTGTGCAACCACTGCACAATGTCCAGTGGTGCTGTGACAGATCCAACAGTTGCCCACCATCCTACTGGCTGTGTGCAAGCTGAGCCCATAAAATTTCAAATTCATTATTGTACAGTAAATAATCTTGTAAATTGCGTGGATTTAGGTGCTTTACTCCCCGCACAAAAGGCCCTTGTCTGTCATCAGATCACCCACCCATGGATGCTGTTAAGCTTTCTCTAGCTAGAAAGAAAATAGATCTGCAAAATGGAAGGCAATGACGATATTTACCGTGGGACTTTGAGTCTATTGGCTATCAAAAAATACAGATTCGGTCACATCCATATGGTTGACTATTTCTTAGTGCTAAGATAACATTTTAGTCAGAGGTGGAAAAGCCAATGAAGTGAGATAACCTCCTGCAAAGCCACCTCTGTTCTCCTCACTTGTAATGGACACAAACGCAACTATACATTCAGAGTCCCTCTCTCTTTTTCTATCTTCCCCTTCTTAATATCTGATATTAGTACTTCATCAATACCTGCTATTGGTATTAAAAAAAAAAAAAAAAAAAAAAACACAAAACCTAACTAAACAAAAAAAAAAACCCACCAAAAACCAAACAAAACAAAACAAAAAAACCCCACGCAAAAAAAAACTCAACAAAAAACAAAAAGCCCCAAACAAACCAAGACTAACAAAAAACCAGAAAACTCCCACAAAACAAAAACCATGTCAGTGTGGAGTTCTGAGGCAGAAAGACATTGCAAAATTGTGTCCTTCATTGAATCTTGGAATCACAGAATGGTTCAGAATGGTTTTGGTTTGAAAGCACCTGGAATATAATTTTGTTCCAAGTCACCTTCCACTACCCCATATTGCTCCATGCCCTGTCCAGCCTGGCCTGGAGCACTTCTGGAGATGCCACAGCTTCTCTGGGCAGCCTGTTCCTTCTCACCTCTGCCTCTTAACTCTCATTAACTTCTTGGTAACCAGCACAGAAACTCTTTCTAGGTAGCTAGCAAGGGTGTTCTGCAACACTCTTAATGATGGCCTCATCTGGAATTGCTTTATTAATATTTATTAAGTGATCGCTAGCTGCAGGTACATTCTTTAATAACTTATTTATAAAGCATGCTATAAAACACATTAAAAATACATTCTTTAACAGATAACGCAATAACAAGATGCTGTAAAGCAAACTATAAAATGTAAATGACGGCTGTACCTGAACTGGAAACACTCTGAGGAAAAAAGGAAGAGAGGAAAGGAAGTGCACCCAGTGGGCCTGGAAACAAGCAGCAGCCTTTAGAGGATCCAGGATTAATTCAGGTGATATTCAAAAGATAAATTCAGAGCTGCACTGCTTTGACCCATGGCTGTGGGCAAGCAGAGGGAGATATGCAGTTGCTTTAAAAATATTTCCAGGCAGGGTGAGAAAGGGGATGCTCTGCTGCTCCTTGTGCGTGAGGATGGGACCCCCTGGATCCCAGCAGCCCCCCAGCCCCAGCCCATCTCTCTCAACACCTCTGCACTCTTTGCTTTTTGGGTTCCTCTTGCCTTCCCTGCTTACTCCCCTTTCCCCTTGTGGTTTCTCCTTCTTTCTCCTCCTTTCCCATTTCTCTCATCTCCTCCATCTTCTTCCACCATCTTTATTCCAGGCTGTCAGTGATATCATCAGCATTTCATTGGAGTGCACAGGAATTAAAAGCTTTTAAGCATGGGATCCATGGGATCCTGGAGAAGGGAGATGGATGGTGGAGTTATCACTGCCCTTTCCAAACCCATTGGCAAGGCAGGTTTGGTCCTCAGTGCTCCCACACACCCGTGGTCCCATCCTTGCTCCACACAGGCCAAGGAAAACATTGTGCCAGCTTTCCTTCAACCAATCCCTAATCAATTTCCTCATTCCAGAGCAAACAAATGCCCATTTTTTAACCCCTTGGGAAATCCATCAATTTATAGGACTGGAATTTCAATCTGAGCTGACCAGTGCTGTTCCTATAAGAACAAAAAAAGAGGGAATAAAAAGCAAAATCAGCAGTATATGACAGGGTCAGTTCATAGAAGCTGGAAGCAGGTAAATCCTGCTCACCAGAATCAGTCCTGGCTCCAACCCTCTGCTCCTCACTTTCACACCCTTGCTCCTCACTTTCACACCTTTCCAGGGATATCTTCTGCTCAACACTTTTCTTAATATGTTCTGTTCTGTTTATGCTGCTGAATGTCCAACTGAAAGAGAGAAAAGTTGCAAAATAGGCATTATCAACCACGTTCAATTGTTAATTAATTATTTTGGATTAACTGGAGAAGTTGAGGAGAGCAGAAACCATATTTTTTTTCACTTGGTTTTGCAGAATAATTTTGGACAAGATTATTTTTTGTGTGTATATTCGTAAATCTGCTGCTATTTGGATGTGTGGGTAAAAAGAAGTCAGAGATGCCAGGCAACCTGCCCATTCCCGGCTCAGCCCACATTTCCAGCTCTGAGGCGTTCCCAGGAGGTCTAGAAACGTAAAAATGAGGGCAGAAAATATTTGCTGAGAAATTAAAAAAAAAAAAAGCGCCATTCATAGAAAACCACAATTCATTGCCAGAGTGAACCTGTAGCTTCCCTGAACAAGAATTTTTTTTTTTTTAATTTTTTTTCTCCTATTTTCACCTGGGGTCCCAAGGACTTTCCATTTCTTGTGAAATCAGCCTTGGTTCTGGACCACTCAGTCTCTTCATTTCCTCTTTGCAGGAGCACTGAAACCTCTCCCAGCCTTTTCCCCTTCCCTCTCCCCCCTCATCCTGCGGCAAGCTAAAATGGCAAGACTAATTTCATTTCTTTTCCTTTAGTTTGTCTATCCGTGACAACCCTTTTTATGCATTTAATTCATTCTCAATTTCTCATAATCAGGAGAAAGGTGTCCCCTAAGGTTAGGAGTGAGCTTGTCAAAAAGGCAGCGTAAATTTGCAGAGGTAATCACCAGTCTATCTCCTTTCCCCACTGTCCATGGAACTATTAAGTAATATCACTGTCTAATCTTTTTTGTACTTATTTATTTTGCAGCGAGAAACTAGTGTTATAAACACCCCTACTGTCAAAACTTGTCATCCTCATTACCTCAAGGCGGGTTCCATCTCAGTTATTCTAATTTCATAGTTTCTCGAATTTACAGCCGCTGGAAATTGAGTACAAAATCCATTATCATTTGTATATTTTAATTATGCAAATGAGGCAGCTCAGCTGCTCTGGCCGGGACCTGCAGGGATGCCTAACTTCAGTCTGGGTGATTACAATTTATCCAGTCGAGTCACTTTAATTGTAACAAGCTAATTACATTGTTCCATTTGGTTTTAACAAAAGAAAAGGAGACGGAAGGCGCTTAATGGCAAAGGCCGCGCGCTCGCGCCGCGGCTGGCAGCGAGGTGAGCGCCGTCCCCGTGCACCTGCAGGGCACACGGGCAGGCTGTGGGCAGGCACCCAGCCCCAGGAGGGAGGCCAGGGCAAGGTGAACACCAGCCCAGGGGAAATTCGTGAGGAGATGCTCGTCCCCAAGCCCTGGAGGATGCCCAAGGGGAGAGCAGCGTGGCGCCGCAGCCTCCATCACCCCAACCATCCCTCCAACAGGGTGTTGGACAAAGCCTCAGCAAAAGTCTCAAGGACTGCTGGTCTCTTAGTATCAACTCTTTATCTCCATTGTAAAAAAATATAATCTGCATTTATAGGCATTTCATTCAGGTACCAAAAAAAAAAAAAAAAATTAAAAAGAATCTTACCATCTCCCTCTGCCCAGATCAGCAATTACTTTCTCAGATTCACAATAAATGGTCAGCACCTAAATTAAATACCCTGGAGAGATGTAATATGGCTGCCCACACCTTCACAAAGGCTGTTAATAAATAATTACTTCTCTCTCTCTGGCCATCTGAGGATCTGAAAACCTTTTGTAACTATTAATGAATGAAGCCTCGGTGTGAGAGAGCAGATTCATATTCTCATCAGCTCTTTATAAATGGGGAGCGAAGGTGCAGAGAGGCAAAGCAGCTGACAGGGTTTCAAGGAGAGAGATGAATTTAGTCCATCCAACTCAAAGGCACTTTTTTGGCCCAACACATCCCACCCCTTGGTGTGAGCCACAGGTGGAAGGGCATCCTGTAGGTCAGGTCCCATCCTCAGTCTGCACAGTTCTTCCAAGCAAGTCCCACAGTCCTTTATGGCCATAGGTTTCCTCCAAGCCTCCCTCCCAACGAGTGGGAGGATCACTCATCATCTCCTGTGTGTGGCAGGAATGTTTCAGCTCAAGGGTCCTGAAGGAAGTTGGAATCCTGCAAAGCAAGGAGAGGAGAACCATGTGTGGCCATCAATCCTACCCACATTCTGGGAAAACCTCTTGCTTTGCCACATCCCAGCATAAACTGGGTGGCTCTGTGGGAGAAAGCAAACTTGAGGGCAGCAGCTCAACAAACAGGCAAAAATCTGCATGCATGTGGCATCTGAAGTTATCTTATAAAGAATGATCTTGCTGGCCTCAAAAACACCCCAAGCAGAGAACCAGCACAAGATCTCAGTCCATGCCAGCAGAGCCACTCCAACCTTGCATCTGAGCTACCTGGCAGAGTGTGAGCTGTCCCTGCCCATGGCAGGGGATTGGACTGGATGAACTTTAAAGGTCCCTTCCAACCCAAATCATTTTGGGATTCTGCAGCTCTGTCTGTTGTGCTGCTCATGTGTGATGATTGAGTTCCAGGTCCTCCATCCTGGTCCTCATGACCACTGTGGATCAGGGCTGCTGAATCTGGTAATCAGCACCACATTGGGACCTCCAGCATCCCCTCTGAAATGTGCAAAAGGACCATGCCTCTTCTTCTGACCTTTCCACCTACCTGCCCTTGGAAAAACACCTCCCCTCTCCAAAAAGCTGCCTGATGGCTCTGGGATTAGCTGGGGAAGGGAATAATCACTCCTTGGCAGAGAAGTGAAGAAAGAGCCACATAGATCTTTTCCCCCTCTAGTTGCTAGGGATGTGTGTGATTATTGTTATTGTTATTTCCTTCGATACACAGCATTCAATTAATTTCCTTCGGCACACGTTTATGGCGCTCCAAGGGGCGTTCCGGGAGCTCTGCTTTCCCAGCACATCCAGTTTGCCAGCATCCTTTGTGTCAGTTGGGCTACTCTGAACGGGGGTGAGGGGGAGGGAGGAGAAAAGGGGGGTGATCCCTCTCACAGAAGCACTTGCCCTTGGCCACGTGCACAGATGCTGAGGAGAGGGAAGCCTGGGCACGGCTCGTGTTATGCCCAAGTGAGTGTTCACAGAGTCCCGTTCAATAAAGCAGCAGTAACCACCATCTTGCTGCATTCCCTTGTCAGCCACCAAACCATGCAGGGAAAAGGAAATTGAACCCATTAAACATGCACACAGATGCCTCTGTGCCATTGCCCCCCTCAGGAGGACATGTAGGAGCCTCTATTAATTTATTTTTTTTTCCTATTGTGCCTTCACCAAATGCAGCCATTTAATCATTAAAAAGAGGAGGGAGAGGTGCAGGGGCAGGACAGTGTGATGAAGGGTGGCATCAGCTACTGCAATATCAATGGGGGGAGTCTCCAGGAATGAAACATCACTCTTGTACAGTGTGGGGTGCTGCTGACATCCATGCTCACCACAACATGCTTGTGTCTCCTTCCCAGGGATCCTCCAGACCTCCCTGCACCCAGGGGCTCTCTCCCTCCTCCAGTGGCCCACATTGGAAAGGCCCTGACAGGTCTCTGGACACTCTGCTCACGGTTCAGCAGCTCTTCCTACTGGAGCACCTCACCCTGGAGGCAGGCTGAGAGAACAAGTCTTGTTCACCTGCACCAGAGAAGCTCCAGGTAGAACTCAGAGCCCCTGCCAGGGCCTCAAGGGGCTCCAGGAGAACAGAGAGGGACCTTTGACAAGGGCATGTAGTGACAGGACAACAAGGGATGGTTTTAAATAAAAAAGATTCAGACAAGGCATTAGATAGAAAATTTTACACTGAGGATGGAGAGGCACAGGCAGAGGTTTCCCAAGGAGGTCTTGGTTGCCCCTCCTCTGGAGACATTCAGGACCAGGCTGGAGAGAGCTCTGAGCTAGTGACATATTAATATTGATATAATATTGATATAGCTAGTGATATAATAATAGTGATATTAATTGAGCAGCTAATCTAGTGGAAGGTGCTCCTGCTCCTTGCAAGGTGCTTGGACTAGACAGCCTTTAAATGTCCCTTCCAACCCAAATCATGGCTTGACTTTGTGATCTCCATGGCTCAGCTCTTCAGGAGCCCAGGCCAGCAGGGACTGGTTTGGCAGCCTGGGGACCCCAGTGCTGTGGCATTGGTGATCCATGGAACTGCTGCATGGCTCTGGCTCCACAGCCACAGCAACCCCAGCGCTGAGCATCCCAAGGCACAGTGGGAGCTGCTGAATGATGTGTGATTATTGTTATTGGCAGCAGCAAGATAAGGAAGAGCTGGCACACAGAGTGAGATGGTGGCACTTTTGGTGCTGGATACACCCATGGATAGAGTTGTGGGTCATCTTCAAAACCCAGCTATGTCCCACGTTATGCAGAGAATCACAGAACAGTTTAGACTGAAAAGGTTTTCCAGGATTACCAATTCAAACCAGTCCCCTGGCAGTGCCAAGGTCACCACTGACCCACCTCCCCAAGTGCCACATCCACACGGCTTTGAAATCCCTACAGGGATGGAGACTTCTCTACTGCCCTGGCCAGCTGTGCCAGGGCTGGACAAGCCTTTCCATGAAGGAATTTTCCCAACCTGAGCCTCCCCATGCCCAGCCTGAGGCTGTTTCCCCTCTGCTCCTGTCCCTGTTCCCTGGAGCACAGCCCTGTGTCCCCGGCTGTCCCCTCCTGTCGGGAGCTGTGCAGAGCCACAAGGGCCCCCCTGAGCCTCCTTTGCTCCAGGCTCAGCCCCTTCCCAGCTCCCTTGGCCACTCCTGGGGCTCCAGCCCCTTCCCAGCTCCGTTCCCTGCCCTGGACACGCTCCAGCCCCTTGCTGTCTCTCTTGTCCTGGAGGTGTCCCAGCAGTGCCAGCACAGGAGAAAATGGAAGTCTGTACAGCTGTGTGCCTGTTCACAGCTCTCTGGCATCCAGGTGAAATACAGCCCAAGCATTTTACTGAAACCTCCATCAGATATGAAAGAATAACCTCTCCTATGGGTTTTTAATGTTTGCTATTTCACAGAGCACTATCATTGACATAGAAGGCACATTTAGATGTGTATCTCTAATGGTACATGGATAAAATGCCTGGAGAAATAAATAATAATAAGCTCTTTTATAGCTTCTTATACTTGCAGATCTCAGATTAATTGAAATTATATGCCTTATGCCTGCTCATCCTCTGGACTGAGATTAAAATGGGAAATGAGCATTTGTAGGCACATGCATGAGAATACAAGGTGGGATTTTTTTCTGATGGTCTTTGGGCATCTCTTTGTTTAGAATTTCAAGGCCTGAACCAAGGCCCTGAAGGTAAATGAGGCTGCTGGGATTTACACCTTATTCCTTTTCCATAAAACAATCCCACCTGTCCCTTCCAAAAGGGCAAATTGTTCAAGTTCTGCAATGTTCAGTGGAGGTTGTCTTAAATTCTTTTAAGGTAAAGTGATTTGAGGGCCTAAGCCCTGTTATAGGTTAGTAGGAATTGTGTTTCTAAATCCACTAAAGTGGGTATAGGGATGTCACAAAGTGGAGACTCAACTTTTTGCCACCATGAGTATGGTTGATGAAAGGCCATCAGCCATAGGGAGGTTTGAGCTGGAGAGACAAGAGGGAGGACACAAGAGAGAAAGGTGGGAGGACAAATATTAAATGGAAGTGGGATGGGAGAGATTTTTGTCCTAGGTGGAGCAGACAGAATTTCTTTTAAGATCTAATAGCAAAAGAGCCCCACTGGAAAGCAACCAAGACTATTGTGACATTCATGATGCATTTGAGGTGTTTCAGACATGAGAAGTGACAGCCCAAAATTTCAGGATTAAAACTGTATCTTTCATTTTTCAAGTGTCATTAGCAGACTTTGAACTATTTTCTTTCAATTTTCATTTAAACTGATTCCCTTTCATTTTAGAAGAGTGTGTAAAGATCCAAAGCCAAACCAGAAAATTATTTTTGTTCAAATAATGTCAAAAAAACACAAATGCGCTCCTTTGGGTAGACTTAGGATAGCACTTTATTCAGCTCTTCAGAAAAGATTGCCACTCAGTGTTATTTCACAAGAACCATCTGTAGATTAAAGAGAACAGTGAAATTGAATGTATCTTCTAGCTCAAGCTTTTTTCTTACTTTAGCTAGTAGAAGACATGGATCCTAATAAGGACCCCTTATATGGAGCTGATTAAAAATAACCATGACATTTCTATCACAAACTCCAGGTTTCTCCCTTTAAAAATTCTGCCACTTTCCAGGCTTTAATTTTCTTTTTTCCAGAGATAAAGTGATAGGAGAATAGATTCCTGAACAAAATTAATAAAAATCATTATCAGGTTTTTGGGTTATTTCTTAAATTTTGTGGTAAAAGAGGTCTGAGACATAACTTCTTGCTTTTCATTTAGGTTTGGTAACAAGTTTCAGTCCTGCAGAATGAAAAAGGTACTTTGGGACAGCATTATTACAGCAATAATGACCTTTTATGCATGCTGTAATCATTTTATTATGTAGCTTTACAGTAATCCATACTCATAAAGTCTCAGGATTCTTCTCTCTAATGTCCTCTCTATTAATTGCTATTTTCATCAAAAGTTAAATTGCTATGGTCAGTAATTTAAATTCCATTAGCATTAAGGAAAAAAAAAAAAAAAAGAGATGCAAGGAGGTATTGAAAGAATGAAGAGAAACATTTTCACAGAACCACGTAGAATTTACCAGTTTATTCTAGGGAACATCCTGGCTGATTTAGCTCACTCAGATGAACCAGAGAGCTGCAGCAGCAGCTCCTCCTTGCCCCATATTTTGCAGCGTGGTCATGCTAATGTGTTTGGAGCATCATCTTGATGGCTGATGCAGACACGGCTCCATCCATGAATTCCAGCAGCCGCTGGTAGGAAACGAACAGCACCTCACGTAATTAAACAGCCAAGTAGGCAAACCCAGACAAAAGAGCCATAAGTTGTCAACAGCCAGCTCCCAGGGCTATATATCATGGCTGATATATAGCACACGCCTGGTGCTGTTGCCATCAGCAAAATTTAAAAAAAAAAAATTAAAAAAAAATCGGGTTGGATTCCTTTCGCTGAAGGTTTGGAGGTAGGGAGAGAGAAGCATTTAAACTTTGTTGTTGTTGATGATGGTGATAACAAGGGTATTAACCTGTTATGAAATTGGCAGCCTTTATCCTTCTTCCCAGCCCTGTCTTTGTACCTGACCGTGGGATCTCCTCGTGAGCAGGATGGGCTCACAGGATTTATGTGCAGCACAGGTTACCATGTCAGGGACCACAGGGCTCCCCAGCCTCGAGTGGCTGCAGCAGCACCACCCACTCTCCTCCCTGAATCCTTTCCAGCCACAGGGAGCATGGCAGGATTTCACCAGATCTTTTTAAATTAAATGAATGCCATTCCTGAGGAAAAGGAAAAACCCTGCAAGGACAGCAGAAACTCCTTGCACAGGCCCAAGCCCACCACGCAGTCGATGGAAGGATGTAAATAATTGAAGAGAATAATTTTGTAGTGCTCTGACCCTGAGCATGGCACATCAGTCATGCAGATCCCCTCTCTCTCCAACCCAGCCTGTCCAGTCCTGCACTTCACTGTATGCACCATTAATGACCTTTTATGAGAATTAACTGATAATAACACATCAGCTACAGGGCTACTGCATTTTTAAAAAGCACCAGCACCGTTCTGTTTGTTTGGCCACATAGATTAGTGTTGTAACAACAACTATCATGATTTTAACATCTGATTATGGGAATGTCTATTGAGTTGAGTTTCCCACCCTGTTCATGGAAAGCATTAAAGGCTGTCAAAGAAAGAATGGTGGGATCCTGTTAAACTTGTAAAAATGAGCAAATTATGGCTAGTCTGCTGTCAGCTCACAAGCTGAGGAGACTCAAAGAGGAGTGGGGAATATAGTTTTGGGAGTTTTGGATCAGTTTGTTGCATGGAAAGGGGACAGATCAGCCAAGAGGTGAGAGGATGGGGAGGTGAATGGATGGGTAGATGAATCTCCCAGTCCTTCCCTGGATTTTTTTCTTCCAGCAGATTTTTTTTTTTCCAGCAGACTTTGCATGGCCTGCAAGGCAGAAGCACACAACAAAAAGACTCTCTCTGTCCCAGAGGGTGCAAAGCCAAGCCTGAACACAAAACCTGGAGATTCAAGTGAAAACAGAACAGCTCCACTCCTCTCCAGCTTAGAAATTCAGTTCACCATAAATGGATGAGACATTTCCAGCATTTGTGTGCTTCCTGGTCATCCCAGAGGCTTTTCCCCTTCAAGATTTATATGCACACAGGAATGTAAGCAACCACCTTAGCAACAGCAGCAAGGTAGATGTTTGTACTGCGTGCTCCATGCCCAGTCCCTTGGCTCTTTATCAGCATTAGCTAAACAGACCTCACTCTGTAATTGTTTTGTACCAATTTTTCTGATAGGGAAGCCAAGGCAGTGATGGGTCAGTAATTTATCCAAGCTCCCATGCTCGTGGGCAGCAGAGTGTTCCTCTTGCAGTGAGAGTCAGGCATCCACCCGGACAGTTCGTGCAGAGGAGCTACAACAGTGTCTGAGAAAGAGACACAGTGTCATGGCAGGGAAAGGGAAGAAAATAAATTTTTTTTTTTAAATTTTAAAAAACAAAGCAAACAAAATAAAAACCCAAAACAAACAACTAAACAAACAAACAAACAAACAAAAAACAGACAGAAAAAAAAACAAAACAAAAAATAAAAAAAACCAAACGAAAATCCAAGTAAAAACAAAACAAAAAAACAAAACAAAAGCCCAAAAAACAAACATGCAAACAAAAACCCCAAAACCAAAATCAAGCAACCAACCAAAAAACAACCAAACAGAAAAAAACCCAATAAACAAAAAAAAATTTAAAAAACCAAAAACCCCAAGCAAACAAAAATATCCAACAAAAAACCAAACCAAAACAAAACTAAAAACCCAAAAAACAATCAAACAAAAAACCATATAAAACCAAAAAAAACCCAAAAAACCCCAAAGACCAAAACAAACAAACAACCAAACAAAAACCCAAACAGAAAAAAAAACAAAAACAAAAATCCAACAAAAATGAAACAAAAACCCAAAAGCAAACAAACAAAACCCAAAAAACCAACAGCCAACCAACCAAAAAAAAACCAGAAAAAACCCAAAAACATAAAAATAAAAAAACAACCAAACAAAAATCCAACAAAAAACAAAACAAACAAAAAAACCATAACAAATCTCACCAATTACCACAAGAATTCCTGATTTTGACATCTTCCATGCCTTACAGCATTAACAGACAGACAGACAGACAGACTAGAAGACAACCAGATATATCCACCTAAAAGCCTTACCCTCTGCCTAACTGATTCATGCTACTCACCCTGTCTGAACCAGGGTAGGTGGAGGACAAAATTCAGGTGTAAGAAACAGATTGCCTTTGTCATGCCTGCCAAAGTTAACCAAAATCTCTACATTCTCTCCTTAACGAGAACAAGGAGCTCATGGAGTTATTTGGCTCTCAGGAATGAGGGCTTTGAGATGGTCTCCAATTCCTGTCCTTTGTGGGTGGCCCAGAGTCTCCTCTCAGAAGCAGGCTGTGAAAGGATGGTTATCTGGATAAGATAACCAAGAGCTGATGTCTCACAAATCATCACAGCACCATCATCAGCAGAGAAGGGCTCCTTGAATGGGTTAATTAATGGCCATAATGTGGTGTTACCCACCCTGCGGATCTAATCTGGCAAAACAGGAAAAGAACATTGCTGTTGGTGTCCATGGGTTCCTGGAAGATGCAGGGGAGTGGAAACATTTTTAAGGAAAAACTTCTCCAACAACTGTCAGACACACCGTTGTTGTACTTCTCAACATCCAACCATGCACTGGGTTCAGTGTTGAGGGAGGGAGGTGCATCTGGGCAGGGCAGCACAGGCAGGCTGGACACTGAGGAAGGAGTCACAAAAAGCTGAAAATTACCTCATCTGAGATGTAAGAAAATGATGGAGAGCATAATTCAGTTGACAGGAAGGCACTGGACAGTCTCCATCCCAGATACAAAGCAGTAGAAAATAAATTAAACCTTTAATTTTTCAGTTTATTAAGTACTTTGACTTCAGCAAAGTGACAAAACTGCAAAAAAATTTGGAGAGGAGAATGGCTACAGATACAGAGCTGTGATCTTAAATATAACTGGGGTTTTCCAAAGACAGAAAGTGTCACTTGTGTTTAGCATATTCCTTTGATAAGAGACCTAACTTTTAGATAAGGGAATGAAAAAGCTGTCACTTATCCTTGCTTCAGAGAGGGATTAGCTGGATTACTGGAGCTGGAGAAATGGGGGCTTAGAAAGGAGATTGTGAGGTGTTTACCTGTAGGGGAAACAAGAGTCTCTAGTGACAGAAGTAGTGCTGGACTGGGGATAGTTTGTCAGTGGGGCTCCACGAGGATTGTTTTGTCAGTAGTCACATTTAAGATGCCTGTGAGCGACCTTGGTACAAAAGGTTGACATTTTCTAATTACGTTTGCTGAAACACAAAAAACTCCATCAGTTTGGGGGTGACTGCCGTGCTGTGTGGGAGGCGCCAGGTGACCTTGAGAAATGGAGTGACAGGAACAGAGCAGCACACCTCAGCACAGCACCTGTGCTGGCAGACAAAACTTCTGTTTTTTCTGGGAATGAGTGCTGACAGCTTTCATGGCTGATACTGTCATGGAAAGACTTGGACATGTTGAAGTGGGCCAGGCTGAAGCCCCTCTGCTCTGGAGCCAGCCTGGCTGTTCACCTGTTGGAACCCAGGATATTCCTCTGGCTGCCCTGGAGCTCCTGCCCAGGGGGCACAGAGACCTTGGAACAGAGCCCAAGACCCCTGTGCCTTTGATTTAGCCCTTGAAAAAAACAATTATCAACCTTATATGAAGAACTACAAGCCACGAAAGTTTAAGTAGAATGATAGTGACTTTATCACGGGGTGAAAAATAGATTTTTGGGGTTTTTAGAATGGGGATTCAGAGGGCAAGATGGAGAAATCTGGGCCTGTCCAGCCTTTCTCCCTCTTTTTCTTCTTGGCCTCCATCTTCTGGGTGATGTTGGCACTTTTAGATTGGTTTAGAGTAGAAGCTCACTGTTTAACATAGGTGATAGGTATTGGGAAGTAATTCTAAATATTGTGCATGTAGTTTTTAGTATAAAGAGATAATACCCCCCTAGGGGCCAGCAGAGTGCCTCTGACTGTCCTGCTTAGCAGACCTAGCAGGCCGGAGAAAGAATATTACAGATAAGAAACAATAAACAACCTTGAGACAGAGAAATGAAGAGCTCTGACTCCTTCTTTGACTGCTGGGCTAAGAAAAGGGACTTTCTAACACATTTTGGGGTCACTCTGAGCAGCAGAGATTCCGAGATTCACCTGCACCAGAGAAGCTCCAGGGACACCTCAGAGCCCCTGCCAGGGCCTGCAGGGGCTCCAGGAGAGCTGCACAGCCCCTGGGGACAAGGCAGGCAGGGACAGCACCCAGGCAATGGCTCCCAGGGCCAGAGGGCAGGGACAGATTTTGGCACATTGGGAATGAGGAATTGCTGGCTGGGAGGGTGGGCAGGCCCTGGCCCAGGGTGCCCAGAGCAGCTGTGGCTGCCCCTGGATCCCTGGCAGTGCCCAAGGCCAGGCTGGATGGGGCTTGGAACAACCTGGCCTGGTTGAACATTTTTCTGGGAAAGCAGATATTCTTCAGAACACAGCATTCCTTCTTAAAAACGAATCTGGGCCTAAACCATCTGCCCTCCAAACTCAGAGCTGTTGTCAAGGCAGTAGCGCGGCCAAGCTAAACCCTACAGCCAGAGGGCTCGTCACCACAGGACATCAGTGCAATTATTTCCCTCGCTTTCTTGAATTTCATGCTAAATCCTGACTTGTGCAGTTCAGATCAATACTGAAGTAAGTAGAAAGCAACAGGCAGTTCTTGACTGTTGAGATGGAATCCTCAAGACTTTTTATTCATGAGGATTCACCACACCATATTTCTCCTTTTTATGTTTTGTTGTTGTTTTGAGTTTTTTTAATGTAGTGAATCTGTCCCTTTTTGGGGCAGGGGATAATGCAAAATATTTTTGATACCCTGAATGTTAATTGTCAAAGAAAGGAAAGTTTCCACTATGTTTTATATTAAATGCTGCATACTAATAATAATTTATCATCATCTTCATATATTCTTATATAAGAAATACAAATCACCACAGCCAATTAATCAATCTGTAATTAGGAACTGACACGAACATTTACTACCATCAGGCATAATTTGTATGATTACAGATGATTAAATAAAATGTAATTGAGTGAACAGGCAATTTGTTAAGCACATGTAAATTCAGCCATACCACCCCAGGCTGTGATCTTGTCAGATCTCAGCAGCTAAACCGGGTCAGGGTGGGTCAGTGTTTGGATGAGAAACCCCAGGGGAGACCCCTGGGTGCTGCAGAAAGGGGTGGTGGTGGTTTATAGGCAGCTCCCTCCTTGTTCCTTGTGCTG
Organism: Zonotrichia leucophrys gambelii; assembly: GCF_028769735.1. Lineage (NCBI taxonomy): Eukaryota > Metazoa > Chordata > Aves > Passeriformes > Passerellidae > Zonotrichia > Zonotrichia leucophrys. The sequence goes on from NC_088200.1 coordinate 2,033,106, forward strand.
GAGGTGCAGTGTCTCCAGTGTGCAATGGGAAGGGATGGACATGAGTTATTAAAAGTGCTGCCTGAGCAGTTCTTGAGAGAGGTGGGAATTTGTCTCCTGGACTTGGGTTAATTTAGAGGGGAACACACAGCTGGCCAGTCACTGTGAGGAGACAGTAAACCACTGCACCCTGGCACTTGCTGCTCCTCAGCAGAGCAGGGAGACATGTCACTACTGTGATTTAGCCTGCCCAACCCACACACCTCCATCTTCATTATTTAGGGAAGGGAGAGGCTTCTTAAAATAGCCACATAAATTCCTCCTCTGCCAAGTGGAGGTGCTCTTGAAAGCCAAGCAAGGCAGGAAGTGTCTGCCTGCCTTGGGTGCTCAATCTCCTGCAAAAACACCTCTGTCCCTGCCTTGGCTGGATGGAGGATCTGGTCACACACGTCAGGACAACCACTTCATTGGAACACAGGCATAAATTGGACCTTGGTCTCATGTGTTCGTGCAGACCCTAGAGGTAGAACAAAGGCTGTGAGCCAGCCAAGGGCTGCCAAGCCTGTGAACAGGAAAATGAGAGTTTGTTCTTAATGCTCCGTCCAAAAAACAGCTGACATCAGTAGACAGTCCCATGGGAATTGCTAAAAGCAACACTGGGAAAGTGCTTCTCTTTGTATTTTTTTTTAATAACACCAGGACCAAATCCAACTAAGTGAATGATTTCTTGAAAAGTTCAGTGTGTTTCCAAATTGGTTTTGGTCACACAGCCAGAGAAATGCAAGAGGTTTTCTTTAATTATTTCACAAAAATAAACTTGACTTATTAGGATCAATTCCATTTCTGTAGTCTTAAACAAGAATATTTTTGCTTCCTCTGTTTTTAGTTTCTGCATGGCTTCTGCCAAGGCATCTAATTTTAAATAATTAAAACCATTTGTTTTAATACAGTGCAGCAGTTTCTGCAGTGCCGTGCCTGTTTATTTTCTGTCGGGTTTCCTCAAGTCCTGTGTCACTCCTTGTGGAAACTGGAGCAGATATCCAACAGATCAGAGGCATGGATGAAATCACTCAGGAAAGGCAAGCAGACAGGCCAACTGCAGCTATAACAAAATGATCTTTGATTATTAAATGGATCCTTGGGTGGGTGGATAACCAGATGTGTTTGACAGTTGATGTGGAAAGCGTGGGGGGCAGTACCTCAGGATTAGAGCAGAAAGTAACACAAGCTTTCTTCCCTGAAACAATTAATGAAATCACTTTCTGGATAGTAAGAGCCTTGCATGTGCAACGTTATACGTTGTGCTTGCACAACCAATTTGGGTCAGAATGATGTTTAAACTCATAAGTGGTACCACTAATCTCCGTTAATCTGACTCCAAAGATGAGACATAATGCTCAGTACAAGAGACTAAGAGTTGCTAATGCATGTTCCTCAGCTGGAGCACTAATATAGGACTCCTGCAGAAAGAACAGGATCTTCCAGGCTTGGGTGTGAGGGTAAAAAAATAAACATCTATTTAGGGATGTCTCCAGAAGTGTTCTCTTCTTGGGTTCTTTCTGTCCACTGGTGCTCTTTGCCACTGCAGGTGCAAGGATGGACGTGAGATTTTCCTCTCATTTGGGTTATTTATTTTTTTTTCCTCTCAAAAATGAACTAGGGTTGGAATTTCTTGTGCAGAGTTCATGATGAGCTTCTGTTCTTATTTAATGAGGAAGAGCCAGGGCAGTGACTCATGGGTTTACCCTGAAGCATGTGGGCTGGTGGAAGCAAGGCTGATCAGGAAAGATTGAATTTCAACCCCACCATTACCTGTCAGAAACCACCACAGAGGCCAAAGGAATTATTTTGGTCTGAAGCACCCAACTGCAGAGAAAATCCCTGAGGAGTGATTGCCAAACCCAGCCAGGACAGGGCTTGGAGCAGCCTGGGATAATGGAAGGTGTCCCTACCCATGGCAGGGGCCTGAATGAGATGAGTTTTAAGGTCCCTCCTAATTCAAGCCAATCTATGGTTTTATGCTAAAAAAAAAACCCCAACTTTGAGAATTCTCTTTCTGTTGCTATATTTTTGAAAATTCTCTTTTGCAGTGTGTAGTTTCAGGATGGATCTCAGAAATTACTGAGATCACCTCAGAAATTATCTACCCTAAAACTCTAATAAGGAGTCACCACTCTGGCTGAGTAGGATTATTCTATGTGTTCCTGTTTTTTCTTTATATTTTTGGGGAAAAGTGCCAGTTTTTTCTTAAAAATATCAAAAATTCACCATTCTTTAATTCCACAGCTCTTCAAAATAGATTAAGTTATTGCATTTTTCCTACATTTATTACTGAAATATTTCCCAAAGCAAGTCATTGAAATTTTTTCAAAGTCTGGGACAGAGAATTATTTTAAGACAAATTATAATTATCTTCTACAGCCAATGTTATTTAAAAAATATGTTACATATGGTTTACAAAGCAGCATTAACAGCTATGTTTCCAGCCTCAGAATTTTCTGCCTGAATAAATTTGAGTAGCTACACTTGAAGATAAGGTCCTGTATAATTGTGTTGTCAAACCAAAAGCCTTATTCTGTAAATGCCATGAGATCCTTTCAAGAAAGGCATCGTCACCTCAGTGCCAAGCTGTAAAACTGAAGCAAGAGCTAAGTGGGACTTAATCTGTGCCTTGCTAAGACAGAGATGTTTAGAAATCAAGAATAATGTTGAAAAACACCCAATTTGTGTTCTGATGTAAAAAAATCTTCTGATTCCAACAGAGAAACAGAGATAATCTTTGACTGGATAAATGTGCCCAGATCATGTGTCTGGCATATAACCAAAACCAGCCTGAGCTCCCAGACTGAGCCTGACCATATTTGTGAGCTTTCCCCATATTTGTGACAGTTTTGCCTTTGACTTTCTTCAGGATGAAGTCACCTGTCCTCCTGCCTTCTGTTCTCCTCATCTGCACTTCACTCAGAGTGTTAAGTAAATTTCATAAAATTGCTGAGATTCTCACTTCTCCTCAGGGAGTCCCCCACAGGAGACAGCCATGGTGAAAAATTTCCTAGGATCCATGAACAAACAATCCCGGTATTCCCTGCCTTCCTCAGAGATTTCTGTGCCTGCCGCTGAAATGGCTTGAGTGCTGCAAACTAATTATAAAATTATTTAGTTAATAGAGGCAGGTAGGAAAGTTTCTAATTATCCCTGTGATAAAACTCTCCTGCAGCTGCAGGGTTTGTCTTACCCGGCAGCAAGGTGGGGCCTGCCTCCTGTAGCTAAGGCCAGGCAGAATCAGCCATGAGGGGGATTTTGGTGCAAACACACAGGGCTCAGCCCAGCTGCCTCCAAACAGGTCACAGAACCATGGAATCATGGAATGTCCAGCACTGGAAGGGACCCACAAGCTCCTGGGCCTGCATCCCTATGAACACACCACAAAATCCAGCCAGGTCTGAGGGGACCCTGAGGGGACACTGGCATCTCAGCTGGCCTTATCTCTTGCCCCAGAAAGATTTTGTTCCCTCACAGTCCTCTCATATATGATACTCTAGATAGCCCTGGATGCCTCACATGGCAGTAGATATTTATGTTTTATCTCACAAATAAGGTGCTCGATCCAGCTCAATATCCAGGCTCTGCTGGAAGGTAGGACAGCAGTGCACCTGCAGACATCTGTGGGCCTCCAGCCCAAGGACACCTAGAAAGAGCCACAAAATCACAGAATCATGGAATGGTTTGGGCTGGAAGAGGATTTTTAAAGCTCATCTTGTCCAACACCCTGCCATGGGCAGGGACACCTTCCACTATCCCAGGCTGTTTCAAGCCCTGTCCGACTTGGCCTTAGACACTTCCATGGATCCAGGGACAGCCACAGCGGTTCTGGAAAACCTGTGTCAGGGCCTTACCACCCTCACAGGGGAGATTTTTTTCATAATATCTGATCTAAATCTACTCTCTTTCAGCTTGAAGCCATTCCCTCTCATCTTGTCACTCCAGGCTCCTGTAAACAGTCTTGTCCCATCTTTCCTGTAACTTCCTTCCAAAGGAATTGCAGCTGGAAAGCTGCAATTAGATGACCCTGAAGCTTCTCTTCTCCAGGATGAACAATCCCAGTTCTTCCAGCCTTTACTCAAAGAAGATGCCCTCCACCCCTCAGAGCATCTCCGTGGCCTCCTCTGCACTGGCTGCAGCAGCTCCAGCTCCTTGTGCTGTTGGAGCCAGGGCTGGGGGAGCTCTGCAGGTGGGCTCTCACCTGAGCCCAGGGGCACAGGGGCAAGATCCCCCTGCCCTGCTGCCCACGCTGGGGATCAGCCCAGGGCAGGGGGTTCAGGCTGGAGCAGGCCCAGCTCTCACCCACAGCACCCCCAGCTCCTTCTCCCAGGGCTGCTTCCCCTGTTCAGCCCCAGCCTGGGTTGGTCCCAGGGTTTGCCTTGGCCCAGGTGCAGCTCCAGCTCTTGGCCTTGTTAAACCCCATGAGATTCCCTGGGCCACCCCTGCAGCCTGTCCAGGTCCCTCTGGATGCCATCCCATCCTCCAGGTGTGTCAGCTGTACCTCTCAGCGTGGTGCCATCTGCAAATCCACTGAGGGTGCCCTGGATCCCTCTGTCTGTGTCATTAATGAAGATATTCAGTAACACTGGTGCCCAGATGGATCCCTGAGGGACCCCCTGGGACCACAACCCTTTGGATGCAACCATCCAACCAGCTCCTGATCCATCTAATAGTTCTCCCATAGAATCCGTTACTCTCCAGTTTGGACGGAAGGATGTTGTGTCAAAGGATTTACAGAACTCCAGATAAATGACATCTGTAGCTCTTCCCTGATCCACTGATGTAGTTACTTCCTCAAAAAAGCCACTGAATTGAGCCAGACAGGATATTTCCTTGATGCATCCCTGCTGTCTCAAATCACCTCTCTGTCCTCCATGTCCCTTAGCACAGCTTCTATTCCATGATCTCCCAGGCACGGAGGTCAGGTTGACAGGGTGGTAATTCCCAGGGTGCTAATTTCTCCTCTTTTTGAAGATGGGCACTATTTTTCCCTTTTCCCTGTCACCCAGGACTTCCCAGACATCCCAGGATGGGAGAATCATCCCTATGGGATGGACAAACTGAAATGGGCCAACAAGGTGTGTGACAGGCCAGGAATCACACCCTGGAGGGGCTCAAATGGCACCAGACACTCTCAGCTCCTTATTGAAGGCAGCTATCCCAGTTTTAGGTGGTCCCATTAAAGAGGTCCCATCAGAGGGGTCCTGTTGTTTAAATGGGAAAATTTCCACTGGCTCCAGCACAGCCAAAACTTCACAGCACAAATGGTTTCTGCTGATTATGAAGATGAAGTGAGCACAGGTGTTGCTAATGTGAAATCACACTAAGAGTTTCTTCCACACTTTCCCCAGGGAGTTTTGCTTTACCCTTGCATTTCCTATTGGGAATATATATTTATTTTATCTGCTTCTGTGGGAGACAGTGGCGACCTGCCCAGCTGAGGTCAGGCTACCTGGGTCTGACATATGTTAAATGACAGCGTGTCAAAGCCCTGAAAAAATATGTTGACTGAAGTTTTACGTGGAGTTTTACAAGGTAGTAACATAGACTATAAACTGCTGCATTTAGGCGCCTGGGTGGGGAAATGTATGAAAAATTCATGAGAGGTTTGTGTAAGAAATGCAGCTCACTGGTGTTTCATATTCATTATTCTTTTTTTTGTTTTCTTCAATGAAATTATCCTAAGGAATTTTTTTTTTTGAGCTGAAGAGAAAGCACGTGCTCAGTAAGTGAGTTCAGCCACAGATTTCAGGGCCCTTAAGTACTCATTGACACAAGAGGCGACGACAGCTCTGCAGGAACCTTTATGGGTCTCTCAGGGTTGTTGGTTTTTTAAGCCTGTGTATTATGGATTTCCACAACAGGTGTTAACAGCTCAAGGCATCTTAATGCCTGCTGGATTAAATAATGCACGTTTTTAAAATTGCATGAAGTCTCTCCCACTGGGGAAATACTATCCTTTCCGCCTTTACTTTTTAAATGAAAATAAAACGTGTATTGCAAAAATTGCCAAAGAAGTGGCTAAAATGCACGCCCAAAGCAACACAGAAGCTGAAATTCTGTGTTTAGCTCACTCTGCCTTTACCCAAGCCATGAGGCTCCTGGGGTGGCTCAGAGCAGAGAGTGTGAATAGGTGTGACCACATGAATGGCCAGGAAAGGCCAGTAGGGGTTACAGAGAATGGGACACCAGGACAAAAATCACTGCTTAAACCAGTTAAATAGGAGGTCTTTCATGTCCTTGCACCAATTCAGTCAGCATAAAACAGCTGAATGCCTGAGCCAGAGCTTTGCTGGAAGAAAACATGAGTGAATGAACGTGTTGTTGGGAGTGGGGAGATGCTGGCATCTCCTGGAGGGCCCATCCAGCCCCAGAGAGCGAGAGACATGGGACACAGCACATCCCACCTGAGCACAGCTGCTTTAGGGGGATCCCCTGGGGCTCAGAACCCTCCACTCAGGCAGAAAATCCATTCTGATGCCCCTGTGACCCAATGGGACATGGTCAGTGCAGAAGGTGCAGGTCATGCCATGCTCAGCTTGAGCAAGAGCAGAGCCTAGCCCTGAACCTCCTCTCCTGGGAGCCAACACTCTCCATACACACCAGTTTTGGGGAGCTCTTCTGCAGGAGGTGGGGAATGCTTTCCAAAGAGTTTGGCTGCTCTTTGGGCATTAATCGTGGGTCTAAGAGCGTTTATTAATGTCCTGTTGAAGTTAACAGTGAGGCACTGCTGCCCCCCCTCTTTTCTGATATGCAAACAGTGGTGATTAAGCACCAGATTAAACATCTTCATGAATATTTAAAAGGCTGTTTTTGAAAGTTTCCTGTCCTTTTACACTAATAGCCCCATTAAAACCTGTTTACAAGCCAGTCATGAGAGTAACTGTGTGCACTTAAAACACTGGAGAGTTCCCCAAGAGGAGTGCTTTAACCATGTGAGAATGGCAGCTGATCAATAGGGATCTTAAAGTAAGACTGTCTGCCTAAACCCAATGGAAACAGTCCTTGCAAAGCAGAGAGAAATGGCTGGCAAGTGCCCAACTGGTTAATTAGGGAGGCAAAAATGGTAATAACAATAGCCATAATATTTGCTTTAAGGTCCAGATGTCCAAGGCCTGGGTGTCTGGCTGCCACAGCACTTCTCAGAAGCTGCCCTAAAGATGTTGATGGCAGCCAGGAAAAGGCCAGGGAAAGTTTTAAGTAAACTTAACAGCTTGCTGTTTCCTGGATCTTCTTACCTTTTGCACATCAGACTCTGCGCACAACCAGAGCCTAAAGCAGGGATGTGCATGTATGACAGCTGTTAATCACAAAATGGTTTGAGCTGCAAGAGACCTTCAAGAACATCTTGTTCCAACACCTGCCATGGTCAGGGACAGCTCCCACTGTCCCAGGGTGCCATCCAGCCTGGCCTTGGGCACTGCCAGGGATCCAGGGGCAGCCACAGCTGCTCTGGGCACCCTGGGCCAGGGCCTGCCCACCCTCCCAGCCAGCAATTCCTCATTCCCAATGGGCCAAAATCTGTCCCTGCCCTCTGGCCCTGGGAGCCATTGCCTGGGTGCTCTCCCTGCCTGCCTTGTCCCCAGGGGCTGTGCAGCTCTCCTGGAGCCCCTGCAGGCCCTGGCAGGGGCTCTGAGGTGTCCCTGGAGCTTCTCTGGTGCAGCTGAACAGCCCCAGCTGTCAATAATGGATGCAATCTGCTTGTTATATTGAAGTACAACAGAATAAATGTCAACATTACATGCTCTATACCCATAACAGAAAAGGCGAGCATATTCAACCAGTGCTATAAGGCCAAAATTCAAATCTAGCCCTGCCCTGGACAGCTCTTGATCCACTCTTTGTTACTTACCTTCCATCCACCACACTCTATTATTCACTTTTCCATATCAGCACCACTTCCCTGCCTTGTTCTGAGCCCAGGGGCCATGAAGCAGAAGGTGTGTGAGTCCAGCACAGGATGTAGGTGCTTAAATGCTGCTAAAAACCTGAGCTTTTGTGTCTGCTTTGTGCTACTGAGTACCCTGGAAAGAAATCTATTGACATCAGTGGGTTTTGGATTAGGCTCCCGCTGTGTTATTAAGTGAATTATTAATTATTAATAATAACATAACAGAAATCACATGTTGCCTTATTCAACCATTCAATTTTGCCTTATGTGGGGGTTTTTGAAAATGCAGTCGCCGAGTTTAAATACAAGTGTGGATTGATTGTTTAGCCTCCCTGCTCATTGCCAAGGAGAGAGTATGCTTACATATGGGTGTCCAGCTCTAAATGAATATTGATTGACTGAAATTCATGCCGTCTGCTTCGGTTTAACTGTTTGGCAAAACTGGAGATGTCAATAAAACTGGATTGAATTTTGAACGGTATTAAAACTTTCTGGAGCCAAGGTAATCATGATGGAAAAAAGTAATAAAGGGCTGGAGACCTTACAAGTGTGAGGTTTTTCCTACTGCTGCGAAGCCCTCTGGGGCTAAAGGTGTTTAGCTCCAGTGCTGAAAGATCAGCAGGGTTGCTAATGGCCTTTCAGTTCCTTTGGCAGCAGCAAATGTAAATAGGCAAAGTAGATGCTCTAACTCCTCCCTTCCTAAAACCCAGCCAGACATTTATAGTGCTGCTTCAGTTAATGAGGATGGGGAAACTGACCCCCTCCCCAGCAGGAGGAGGCTGAGGCATGTCCAGGAGATTGTCCCTGTGGGATTGGCACTCACCTGTCCTGCCTCCCCGAAGGGGACACGTGTCTGCCTCACCTGCAGCTGGAATGGGACTTGGCAGAGAGCTCAAGAATGGCGGGTTTGGTGGGCAGGGCTGTCATGCAGTATCTGGAGTTTATTTCCTGAGACAGGAATTCGTGGGGTAAAAGCACAGTGTGTGGTCTGTGCACCTCTATTCTCACTGCATCCCAGTGCCCCAGTAACTTTTAGTGCACTTTCTGTGTGTTTATAATCACTATTAACTTGTTATCCATTTGTCAGTACACTTGGTTTGACTGCAGTGGGGTGGAATTAAGACGCTGCTCTTTCAAATTTGTTATTATGTTTCTAAAGATCCTCTCGAGGATTTGTTATGTGGATTAATACATATCCCCCAAATTTATTCATGGGCAGGTCTGGTTACCTCATCCAGGACCAGAGATGCTCCCGTAAGCCCTGCAGTGATGAATTGTGGGCACTTAACATTTGTACTGTGAAGAAGCTGGCCGGACAAGTACGAATCATTTTAAACTGAAAGGAATAGGTTTAGACTGGCCTTTGGGAATTAGGAATTGCTGGCTGAGAGGGTGGGCAGGCCCTGTCCCAGGGTGCCCAGAGCAGCTGTGGCTGCCCCTGGATCCCTGGCAGTGTCCCAGGCCAGGCTGGATGGGGCTGGGAGCATCCCTGGGATAAAGGAAGCTGTCCCTGCCCATGGCAGGGGGTGGCACTGGATGATTATGAAGGTCCCATCCAACCCAAAACATTCTGTGATTCTATGAATTCATAAAGAGAGACAAAACCACTCACACAGCTCACACACAGCCACGAGCAGCAGCTGGGTAGCCAAGACAGGAATTTAATTGAGCTGTCCTGCAGGTCTGGTGTGCACCCCAAGCCTGACCAAGGACTTCAACTTTTCATCTTGGGGCTGGAACTGTGAGAGAAATAAACCAGCAAGGCCAGGCCCCAAAGGAGAGCACAGTGATGCACAAAAAGCAGCTAGGCTGCAGAGGGCTCGTAGGCACCTCTTCAAAAATGCCTCTCATGTCTTCTCTGCAAGTTTTTTTTCCTGAAAATTGGACTGTGAGTTAATAACATAACACCAAGAAAGCTAGTGCATGACATCCTCATGTTTCTACTCTGCAAAACTGATGTCTGTGTTTATTACCTACCAATTAATTAACAATCACGAGCGAAAACAGATAGGAAAGACTTCAATTTCTGGGGCAAACTAATCTACAATGGTGCTGCTTTGAAATTAGTTTTGTGCTTCCTTGATTTCTAAACATCAACTCATGAAAGTGTGTTAGCATTGCTGTGAAATAAAAGTCCTTTTTTAAGGTACCTAATATAGGAATTTACAAGTTTATGCTAGGCTCTAATCCTTGTAATTTTGTTTTTCCTGATGTCAAAATAAGCTGAAGATATTTTTAAGCCTCTCCTCAGTATTTTTCTGTTGTGATGAGGAACACTTCTCGTGTGGAGGTAGAAAATTTCACTTTCTGAGCAGTATTTCACTATTTGAGGCTGGAGGGTGACCCTGCAGACAGAGGGGTTATCACAAATAAAAGGAAGCTGACCCATAATGAGGGAGATGGAAAAGTAGGCAGGACACAAGGAAAGGGAATGAAACTGTTTCTGCTTCCGGGGAAAACTCACTAGCCTTGAAAATTCTGTTACACCAGTGAAGTCCTGGGCTCTGGAAATGCCTAAATTATAATTATGGGGGTGGCAGCAACAAAAGAATTGGCAAGGTGGGAGTAGAGGTGGTTAAGGTGATCTGATGCCAAGGCAGAAGCCATCAGCTTGCCTGAGTGAGTGGTCCCAACCCCAGCAGGGGCTGGTGGGAGCATCAGCAGGAGAACCACAGAATCATTTACATTGAAAAAGATTTCTGAGTTCATCAAGGCCAACCATTCCCCCAGCACTGCCAAGCTCTCCATCAATCCATGTCCCCAAGGGCCAGTCACTCCAGGGATGGAGACTCCACCACTGCCCTGGGCAGCCTGTGGGGCTGGACAACCCTTTCCATGAAGGAATTTTCCCTAACATCCCTTCTGAACATCCCCTGGAACAACCTGGGGCCATATCCTCACCTTTTGTGTTAGATATAGAAAACTAGGTAAAGTAGAAAATTTTATGTGCCATAAAATTTTCTGCTGCCTGTTTTGAAAATCTCCTGTGTCCATGGTAAAGATTGACTCCACTGGGTTGTTGCAATGTTTTTAAGTTTGACAAACTGTTTGGAGCATTTTTCTTTGTATCGTGGAACAGTCTGGGTTGAAAGAGACATTAAAGACCACCTTATTTCAACCCCCTGCCATGGGCAGGGACACCTTCTATTGGATCAGGTTGCTCAGAGCCTCATCCAACCTGGCCCTGAGTTTTTCCAAAATGCATCCAAATGTATGAATGGAATGTGTCAGAAAGTGGATTGATCTTACAGTGTATGAAATTAAAATTTGGATGGCAAGGGGTAAAGACTGGCAAAAATCTCCTGTCCCAATGAGTCCAGGAATACCTGAATCAAACTGTGAACTTACTCTTCTGTTTCTAAATTCTTGGGAATCTTTTGTTTTATGCAGCTTTTCAGAGATGGTTTTAGCTATGAATGTGGTTATTTATTTATTTTCAACTGTATTGAGCAAAAGTGAGAAGAAAGGCTAGAGTAGGTTTGAGTTTTTAACTCAACTACATTTCATAAAACCTCTCTGAGGTGCTGGTAGATGAATGCTGTTCCCTAAACACATTCACATCCTTTCCAGGTGCATAAATTGAGGCTTGAAGAAGAGGTCGTATTTTTCCAACTTAGGAATGTCAACTGAGAAATCCCAATCCAAAGGAGATTGATTTTCAGAAATGCTCAGTCTGGACAGATGAGCAGCGCACCAGATTACTCACAGGGCACTCTTATTTGAGAGCTTATCTTTAAAATGTTGGTCTATAAATGGCTCAGTGCAAGGTCACGCTGTAATTCATTGTGCCAAGGAGTGAAATTCCAAGTTTCTGGATGTGCTCTGGTATGATCATACGGCCATACCTTACCCCATTGATATGGTTATTTGAGGGGTTATTTCAGAGATTCTGTTGCTGTGACAAACTGGGAGGTTTGGCACAAGTATCTGCTGGGACACGGCTGCTCTGACCTGGGGAACCTCATCTGAGAGGCAGCAAGATCCACTCGTGATGTCCCTGCACATCCCAGAGGGGTCAGAAATAGATGTGCTTCCAGGTCCTTTTCAAACCAAACCATTCTATGGCTCTATGGTGGTATTATTGGTCATGAAATGCAATTTGGAGATCTCTAACCCTTGAGTCCTACAGAAGGAAAAATTATTCCCTTGATTTTTAAGGGAATATAAGGTAACTATACCAGGTGCCTGTTAAAAAAAAGCAGGAACCTGGTTATAGTCACCTTATATGCTGAAATAACAAGTAAAATGTTTGAAGTGACTTTTTGGGAGGAGAAAATTGAGACCTTCCCGTGCCTGCCCCAGGTGCTCTCCTCAACTGACCAAAAGTGGAGAACCATTAGACCTCAGCAATATTGCAGTGTCTTGATAAATATCACAACATCACTTGCACCTACAACCCTTGTAAAGATGATGACACCTCCTGAGGCAGTAGAAGGGGTTTTGCTCCTTCAAAGACAACCTTGTTTTTGTAAATTTGCCCTAGATTGCTGGGCCCTGAGTGGCTGTGGGTTTTGAGTTTTTGCCATCCTATTTCAGCTGTGAAGGTGCAGTGCTGAGCTGTCTCCCAGCCAGCTGATCCTGCTGTTTCTTCAGCTCCCAGTTTAACTTCAATGGGAGTCCCAGGTGCACAGAGGAGAAGCTTTAATGGATTAAACAAATAGAGCAAAGTCAAACAGAGCACACATCCGTAACGTGCATGTCTGCAGACACATGTACCTGTGTTTATACACACAGAGGTACATGGAAACAGAAGAGAGAAAAACAACTTAAAAAAAAAAAAACAAACAACTTTTGGGAAGGGTTTCCTTCATAAAGCTGAGCTCCATGCAGCAGCACAATTTATATATCTCTCATTTCTGCATCATTTCTGTGCCGTGGTCAAAGAGTATTAGAGGATACATTTCTGTTCTAAATTACATCTGGGTAAATCCAGAGGAATTCCCCTGAGCCACGTTTACCTCTAAGATTTTGCCTACGTGGGGACACTCAAGAAAATAACCCAAATTAGCTGAAGGTGAGAATTTAAAAGTGGATTAATTAAACTGCGTGAAACCCCTGTGAAGGTTGCTCTTATTCAGAATTCAGGTGGTCTTCATTCAATTTAATTTAATTCACTTTGGAAATTAATTCAGATTAATTGTCCTAACAGTTTTTATGTACCTATTCTAGATTAGCACTGGGGTAATAAAATGAATTGTAGCCCACTGGCTTCAAGATTATTTTTAGATTTATACCAGGAGGCTCTGGAGGAAGATTGTCCCCTGGGTGTCCCGAAGCCAGTGCTTTGCTAGTCAAGACAAAGGAGTGGAAGAGGTTTCTGGAAATAGATAAGCAATATTCTTTTAGCTTTCAGGGCAATTTTTTCAAAGATCTGATGATAAAAATAAGGTGACAAAGGCAACATAGCAACAAGTTAACTATCTCTGCTTTTGAGCCCTGAGTAGGGTGCCCACAGCCTTGCCTTCCACTGGGGCTTGATCCTGCACGTATGATATTCCTTCTTGGTGGGGAAAAAAAATTCTTTGACATCAAGAGGAACAATATTCAAATCTCTTAATTCCAGACAATCCGATTTTGCAAGCCTGGAGCCAAATGAAAATCAAGACTATGGCAGAGAGGGCCCGTGATGTGAAAAAGGAAAAACTGCTTTAAAGAGATAACTGCTCCCAATCTACTCCCCAAAGGAAACGACTCTTATTAAGGTTTTCTTCTTGAGATGTCTGCCTAAAGGCTTCTTCAGAAGGGATTTAGTCGTTTACAACTCAGATCTGGAGTCTGAAGCCCCCTGAACCTGCCTCCTTCTACTGGGCTGGAGCTGAGTTTGGGCAGGGGGGACAGCACAGATGACGAGTGTCCGTGCGAGGCTGGGGACACTGCAAGGAGCCCAGCCAAGGAGAGAGATAAGAAAAAATAAAGACTTCTGAATCTGTCTGGGATCCAATAAATGTCTGTGGTCAAGCAAACAAATAAACAAATGAAACCCCAAACAATAAAAAACCCACCCAAACTTCTGAAAGATTTCTTGCAGTATTGTGTCTCTGAAGCACCTGCCAGTAATGAAGGGGGATGAAACCAAACCTCCTGCCGTCTGCTGAATACTTTTGCATTTTCAGATTTCAAATGTCAAAGATAGCTAAAAATAAAGGAAGAAAGGAAAAGAAACTTTCAATAGATCTGGAAAAAATAACTGCAACCTCCAGCCCGTTGGACCTGCGCTAAAATGGTAACTATGCTCATAACGCAAACACTTCAAAAGCAGCAATCCTATGGGATGGAATTTGGGGAAGGTTTGGGGATGTCCAGCCCGGACCGCCTCAGAGCCAGCTCCAGCGCTGCAATTTGAAGGGAAAACGCTTTAATCCTGAATGGGGCAGCAGCTGCAGCGGGAAACCCCAAATCCCTGTCCCGCCACCGCCGTGCCCGGGACACGCGGGACGCTGCGGGCTCGCCGCTGCTCGGAAGGAAAGCGAAGGGAAGCTCGGGCTCCCCCAGCCCGCTTTGCCGCACGGCGCGGAGAGGCGCGGAGAGGCGCGGAGAGGCGCGCAGGGTGCCGCGGGGAGCCCGCGGGCACGGGGAGCTCCATACGGGTGTTTTGGGGGGCACCTCCCGCGCCCACCCCCGGCACCGGCAGCGCCCCCTCTGCCCAGGATCCCCCCCGGCCCCGCGGGGCGGAGAGGCCAGACCCGGCTCTGCAGACCCCCGGTTTCGCTCATCAAACCAAATTTGCTTCTCTGGCAAATTTGACCTGTTTCTTGGCCCAGATACGTTTCGAACACTTTCTCCGTGTTTGTGGAAGGTTTTGATTTTTTCTTAATTTTATTTCTTTTTTTGTTTTGTTTTGTTTTTGTTAAGACGGGGCGCGGGAACCCCGGGAAGTCCCCAGTGTGTCCCTCCGCCTGCCCTTAAATCCGTCCGGTTTCTCCCGAGGGAAAAGGGACGGGGAGTCCCGGATAACCTCAGTTCTCCTTTCCTCCTCCCCAGCCCGACACCTTCGTGTGTCCCCTTCCCTACGAGGGTGTCCCAGAGCAGCTGGGACAACAGGTGATCCCCTTTGGGGTCCAGGAGCCCCCTTTTCTGGGGGAGGACGGACAGACGCCGCTCTCCCATCCTTAGATACTTCGGGATGTGCACGGCGCGTAACCGCACCAGCTTCGGAACTCCTCGCAGCCAGCTAAAGGCTGTTCTCTTAATGAATTACTAATGAGTTAAAATTGGACAGCCGGCTTAATTAAAGCGTAGAGGCAATGTGTTTACCACATTGTAATTGAACTCATTAGGGCTCCGGCTTTGTGTTTTTAAGCAGCCGCCTTGTTCCGCACGTCGAGTGATCTGCGGGAAGCGTTTTGCTGGGGACGGGGCCTCTGCGGGAGTGCGAGGGCTTGAAGGAGGCGGCATTACCCCCCCCCCCCCCCCCCTAATTTCCCTCAGGGGCTCGTGCGGACACCCTTCCCGCTGTCCCTCAAAGCACTCACAATTTGGGGGGGCGCGGGGCTCGCCTGCATTTCTGTTTTGCAGGGAAGAGGCAAAGGAAATTTTGGGGGAAGAGGGGAAGTTTGTGGGGTGGGGGGAGCCTGGCGAAGCCGAGTCCGCCCCTGCAACAGGGTCCCTGTGGCCCCCCCTCCAGGCGGGGGGAATGTGGGGGGCGCTCCCCTGCCACGCTCCGCGGCCGTCGGGGCGGACCTGCCCCGGGCTGGCGGCGGGGCGGGGGCGGCCGCCGCTCTCCCCGGGGCGAGGGGAGGGGGCCGGGGAAGGGGGCGGCTTCCCCGCGCGGCTTGCAAGGCGCTGCCTGGCTGCTAGAAGGCGTCCGAGACGCGACCCACCCGCGGCACAGCCGCCGCGGCAGACGCGGGAGCCAAACTTGAGCGCGGCGGAGCAGCCGCGGAGCGGGAGCGGCCCCGCGCCGGCCGCAGCCGCCGAGAGCCCATGGAGCCCAGGTGTCCAGGTGAGCCTGGCGCTGGGGCGCGGTGGGGCCGGCGGGAGCCTTTGGATTTGGGTGTGACCGTGCCTTCCCGGAGCAGGTAGCGCTGTCGCTCGCTGTCGCGATAGGTCGTGGTGTCGCGCTGGCCGTCGCGGGGAGGGGAGTGGAAGGCGGCTGCCGGGTGGGATCTGGCTGGGAGAGCGCCGAGGGGAGAGGGGAGCCCCCCGCAAGTTTGGGCGGCCGCGGAGGGAAGGGGCGATGGTTTGGAGCCGCGCCGCTCATCCCTTTACTTGCGCGGCTCCTCGCTCCCGCGTCTCTCTCGCGTGTGTGTACTCCCACATATACACGGCTTTTAATTTTCCTTACAAATCGTGAACTTTGGGCCAGGTGTGGAGGTCGGAAAGGGCTGGAGCAGGGCTGACTGGTCCCCAAACGCAAAGCGGGGACCTGCTGGGGAGGGGAGCGCACGGAGCTCTCGGGTCCGGTCGGCACTGGGATGCTGTGCGGGAATGCGGGGCTGAGTGCAGCGCTGCGCCCCTGCCCCGGACAGATCGGCTTTTCCCCCCTGGAACGACCTTCGTTGCATGGGAAGGGCCTGATTTTGGGGAGAAGTGGGATAAGAGGCGACCACCAGCCTCCTCCGCTTAAGCAGCGTCTCCGATGTTTAAAAGCCAGGGAGGGGAAAAATGAGATATTTTAAATTATTATTGATTAGTATTTTTTTACTGGCTGCGACTCCAAAGCTTCGGGGGTCCGAGAGCTGGAGCCGAAGCGGGGAGCCCTCGGGGAAACCCTTTTCCCCGCCCTCCCAGCCCTCCGTGTGCGTTGCCTGCTTGTTGCACAGCTCCTGCCCGAAACGGAGCTTATCCCGGTCCGTGCAACCTTTTGGAGACATCCATACGGACCTGGCTTTAGGGAAGAGTACCTATAGTAAAATCCCGTGCTATACAAATCACTTTTTTTTAAAACCATAATTCTGAAATCGTGGCAAGGGGTGAAGGAACGAGAGGGAATGCGGTGGCAAGGGAAGAGGGAAGAAGTTGTTTTTGGGTGTAAAAAGAGGGAAGGTGACAAACCAGACCCCGAAGTGGGTAATGGGAACTGTCAAAGAGTGCAGAAGCGTAAAAGCCAAACACTCCCAATACCCATAGGTTGTTTATTCCTCGTAAAATACAACTCTACATAGCAGGAAGTTACTGCAAACATTTATCAATAATGAATGAATCTCCTGTAATAAAATACACTCATAATTAGCTACAGTCAAGTACGTACATTACGCCAAGGCTTTTGCAACTCTTTGTTGAAAATCCGACTTAGATAAATCCTCTTAAACAGCCTTTTAAGCAGGGGGAAAAAAAAAGACTAAAGAAAATAAAAACCAGGAGCAAACCACCACCCCAGCATCTCTTCTCCTTTTCTGCCGTTTCTGAAACCCAAACCGTAACTACTCCTGAAATATAACGGAAAAGTCTTCGGTGAATTCAGAAGAGTCATTAACATTCAGCTTTAAGTGAATGTTAACAGTAAATAAAGAAATCTCTTGATTGTAATAGTTGCAACAAAGCAATAATAAACCAGTGGGCGGTCATCAGTAATGATAAATGTATCATTATTACTGCGTGCTGGGGAGCAGGGTTTGGAAAGTACTTCAGACTTTTTAGTGGCAGGCTTGGTGGCAATTCGTTTCTTAGCCTGGGAAAAGAGGGGGGGACGGGGAACGCCATATAATTTTATTCACAATTTAGGTGAAAATAAATTTAAATCTGTATATTACATTTTTAATTTCAAGATAGTAATTAAAGCTGGTTCATTATATCTCCTCTGAAAGTCTCTGTGCTCATCTTAATTGCCTGTTTGTACAATCTGCTTTCTAAGACACCCAAGGTTACTGGGTTCCGAAAGACGCAAAATTGAATTATTTACTGACGTGATGCCTCTTCGTCACGTTTCTCTCGGAAGTTTGAGATCGCTGCTCCCCATCACAGCCCGACTGGGGCCCTGCTTCACCAGCATGGAAATTTGTTGCTCTGTTTAAATACTTCGGAGCAGGCACGTTTCTCATGCAAATGTTCAGAGCTCTTTAATTTATGCGTTTGGGAAAAAAAAAAAAATCAATAGCTGAGGTGGCTTTTTTGCGTTTGGGATCTTTCTTTAACCCTCCCTGCCCCCCAGTCCACCACTCCCCGAGGTGTTAATTCACGCACACCTAAACTTGCAGCCCTTTCCTCCCCATCCTCAGGCAGAAGAGAAATAATCCCCGTCATGTTTCCAAGAGCTGAACGGAGGGTTGGGGAGCGCCCATCTCCTCCCGGGCCGCCGCTCCCTTCCCGCAGCAGGATAAAATAAAATGATAAATGGCTATTTTTCCGAGGTGCTGTTTCTATCGGGTGCTGATGCTGGGGGCTGGGGCACCGCTCCTCCCGGCTCAGCTCCGCACGTACCTTGGGCTAGGACCATCCCCGGTTTGGGTCGCTCCGAGCACATTAAACTGGGAATTTAAGAGACCTCCGTCAGACAAAAGGTGCCGTCCTCGGTTCCTTCCCTGTAGCCGGCAGCGCTGGTTTTCAGCTACCGGTGGGGTAAAAAACTACCTAAAAACGCCCCATCCCTCAACTCCCCTGGTGTCTTTCGAGAGCCAAGAGAAGATCCCGTTGAGTCGTTTCTCCCCTCGTTGTTACGAATATAGAAGCATCTTTCCGTGGCGTCCTTTTGCCACTGAAAAAACTCCACGTAGAGATCTCTACCCTTTTGTTGTGTCTAGCTGGGTTATTCAAGAGCAGAGACAAAAGCCCGAAGTGATGTGATCTAAATGAGCTCCGGGGTTTTCCAGATGGGACCACCTCTATTCCAAATGCCCTTTCTGCTTAATATAATAAAGTGCGATTAAAAAAAAAATGCTACTTAGAAAAGGGCTTTGCTCTAGACCAAGAGATGCGAGCGAAACCTACACAAAAGTATTTTTAAAAAAGAAAAAATAACCAAAAACAAACTTTGCAGTCTAAATTTTGTTAGGAGAAGATGTTTTATAACAATACCTCTGCTACTCACACGGCTGGAAGTTTCAATGGGATGTGGAGAGGTGGGAGGAGGGAATGGATTCGCGTGGGGGGGGGTGGTTTTCTTTGTGGTTTTTTAAACGCACCAAGGTTATCTTGCTTCTCGTGGCCTCTCTGCTACAACATTTCAGCTCTCTGGAAGTAAATAAAGGCCGTGAGGGTGGGCTGGGATGGTTTGAACTTGGCCGCTTTTCCCCGCTCTCGTTTCCACACGGAGCGATCCGCGGCGGGAGAAAGCGCTGCTGTCGCCTCCCGCTCCGAGGCAGGATTGCGACAGAGAAGGGAACGGGGAAAAGGAGTCAGGACTCCTGCTTAGCCCTTCCAGGCTTCCGTGAGAAGTTTCTCCGCCTTTTCCACTCCTCTGTCGAGAGGTGACTCCTAGCCAAATGGCAACAGCAAGCAACGAAATGAACGGGAGAAATCGGAGTCGGCATCAGGACAGGAGCCCCCAGATGGGCACGGACACCCCAACTCCAGCGGGGATTCCCTTCCGCCCCTCGTCCTGGTCAGGGTGGGCTCCGGGTGGGCTCCATCCAGCCTCGCCCGCCTGGGGACACCTGCGGAGCCTCCGGGCCCCTGTGCCGGCCAGCCTTTCTGTGCCAAACCACCCCTGGCACGCACGCACTGGGGTCCTGCCATCCCATGAGGTTTCCCAACAGGCATAAGTAAGAAAAAGTAGGGAACGGTGAATTCTCACCCCGCTTCTCCACGGTGCTGGTGTGGGTCAGTGTCTGCCCCAAATTTGGTGGCCCTTGCGCCTCCTCCTTCCAGGAGCTAAGACATCCCGACCCGCGGGTTTGAGTTTTCCCTTTAAAGGGACTGGAGGAGGACACTCAGTTTTTACAACGGAATAAAGGAGGGTCAACAACACCAAGCAGGTGACAAAAAAAAAAAAAAAAAAAAAAAGAAAAGGGAAAAAAAAAAAAAAAGGCAGTTTAGTTTTACTTTTCGTTTAGTCACCACAAAATAGAACGTAGTCTCTGGCTAGCGACAACCCTGTCCCGAGCCTGAGTTTTCCACCTTTCTCTTCGCTGGAGGCGTTTTGCAAAACCCTCCCATCCCTTTCGCCTCCTGCGACCGCTTCCCGTCCACTTCCAACGCCGGGCTCAGAGCCTGGGGCGAAGCTGCGCATCCCGGGTTCTCCCGGGAGCGGCCGGGGAAAAGCCGCCGAATGACCGCGACAGAGGGGAGCGGCTCCGAGCACCCGCAGGACCCAGCGGCTTCTCCCCAAAACCCCCCGTCCCTCCTGGAGCCGGCCCGGGAGCGGAGACAGGAGCGGAGATTTTCTCCGAGGCGTGGTAATAGATCATACAATGTGTGACACGGGTTTAACCAATAAAACAATTTGAATCAATTAGCTGGCGGAGGAGAGTTTTGAAGTGTAAAATTCATGTCAGTGTGGCTAGGAAGCATTGATTAAAATGTCACCAATGTGAGGCTTGTAGCCATTGCTCACACGAAAGCAGCAGGCTCCGTGCAGAAGGGGATCGGGAAAAAAGTAGGAGGGAGGGAAAAGGGGGAAGTCTCCCTGTGACAGTTGCGACACGGGGAAGAGCAAGGTTTAATAGGAAGTGACAGAAGTAACAAGGAGAGATGTACTATTATTATTACTATTACTATTACTATTACTATTACTATTACTATTACTATTACTATTACTATTATTAGCGAGAACCCGGATAAAGGAGAGAAGGTGTGAGCTTTAGTGTGTATGTCCTGGGAAAGGTGGCTATAGAGATTTCCGTCTGGATCTGTGACGCCCGAGGAAAAAACCCCAGACAAACCAAAAAGAAATCACCAAATTTTCATAGTTAAATGTGCAGAAACATTAAGTACTGGTCATCTGCATGGAGAGAAAAAGAGAGATACAGACATTTTTACAAAAGGAAAATAAATCAGAAGGGTATTAGGAAACAATTGACGGTCCAGTTGTCTCCCCATTTTGGCTAGGAATGAGTTTTTAATTTTCCCGGGGTTTAGCCGTTTTTCTGCAGTTTTCCTTCCTGGAAAGCAGCGGCGTTGAGCGGTATTGGCCTTCTGCCTTGGGGTAGGGGGGTCGCGGCAGGGTCGCTCCGTCCTCTCCCAGCGCTGCGGAGAGTGGCAATTGGGACCCACAACATTTCGGAGGTGATTCGTGTAAAAAAAATCTACATTTTCAGTTCACTGTATTCACTAGGAAAAAAAAGAAATTAAAAAAAAAAAAGAAGCAGAAATCGCCACCGTTCTGCAGCCTATTTGCTGGGAGGTTTTTTTTGTTTTCTTTTTTCCTTAGCTGGGGACGTCAACCAATTGGGGGGGAGGGGAAAAAGTTAAACAAACCCAAGCAGAACATATTTGCGCCGTATCGGTCTTTGTGGGAGCGGGAATCTGAGGCCGGGTGCTTGTGAAAGTGGTTCTGGTGAATGACTCCGGTGTATTTGGGAATGGCAGTGAGGATACAGGAGCTGTTCGTGCTCGTGTGGACACGGTTGTGGCGAGAAATCAACTTTTCCTCTCTTTCTCCTCCCCTACCCCGTAATTTCTCCCGACCCCTTAAAAAACCCCGTTTCCGAAAAAGACGTGGGGTACATAAGGAGAATATTCCGTTTCTCGGAAGCGATTTGTCTCAGACCGTGAAGGGGCGGGGGGAAGAGAGGAAGGCGAAAAAAGGCTAAATAAAACAAACCCGAAGCTCATTCCACCTTCCACCGTTCCGGCCTCTCTCCGGGACACCGAGCGCGGGGCAGGGGCGGCGGGAGGCCGGGCCCCGACGGGGCGGGAGGGAAGGAAGGAGGGAAGGAGGGAGGGATGGGGGAGCCGCCCCCAGCCCCGCTCGCCTCCCACCGGCCGGGGGGGCGTGCGGCGGCTCCGGGCCCGTCCGCCCCCCCGGGCCGCTGACGTCAGAGCGCCCGCGGGGCCGCACCGGGGGCGGGGGGCTCGGTCCGGGCGCGGGATGCGCTTCCCTCCCTGCCGGCGGCTGCGGGAGCTCGAGGAGGAGGAGGAAGGTCCGGCGGCGGCACGGTGGGAGAGCGGCCGCGGAGGTAACGGGGAGGATGCCCGGGCAGCCGCGGGGAGCAGCGAAACTTTGGGGGGTTTTTGTTCCTCTTCCGAGCTTTCCCCGTGGCGCGGCCGCTCCTCGGTCGCCGTGTGCCCGCGGAGGCTCCGCGCGGAGCCCTCCCGGGTGGCGGCGGGTTTGCAGGGCGAGGAGACGGACACGGGGCTCTGCTGCGTGTTTGGGGTGGGTTTGGGGATTCTTCCAGACGGGGACGGCTCGCTCGTGTGCCGCCATCTCCACACCTGCGGTGGGATGCGCACGCCGGAGAGCCGGGATGCGCGGGGGCGGACAGCTCCGGGGAGCTGGAGGACACAGGAGGTTCGGAGGACTCGGGGTCGCTGAGCAAACCTCCTGACGGGCAGCGCCTCCGCATGCCGGCAGACAGAGGAGCGGGGGGAGGACGGGGTGCGTGCGGCGGGGACCCCCCATCGCTGAGAGCGCTCGGCTGACAGCACTGTGTCTCTGTGCCCTTCCCCTCCCGCAGCTAGAGCAGAGCAGCCCCCCCGGCGCTGAGACCATGGCGACCAGCCCGCTGCCCGGCCCCACCGATATCCTGCTGCCGTCGCCGTCCAGCGCGTACCCGCCGGACCCCATGAGCCAGCCGAGGGCCGGCCACGCCGCCATGAAGCCCAACCAGGTGGGGCAGGTGATCCTCTACGGCATCCCCATCGTCTCGCTGGTCATCGACGGGCAGGAGCGGCTGTGCCTGGCGCAGATCTCCAACACCCTCCTCAAAAACTTCAGCTACAACGAGATCCACAACCGGCGGGTGGCCCTGGGCATCACCTGCGTGCAGTGCACGCCGGTGCAGCTGGAGATCCTGCGGCGGGCCGGGGCCATGCCCATCTCCTCCCGCCGCTGCGGCATGATCACCAAGAGGGAGGCCGAACGGCTCTGCAAATCCTTCCTGGGAGAGAACCGGCCCCCCAAACTGCCGGATAACTTCGCCTTCGACGTGTCCCACGAGTGCGCCTGGGGATGCCGCGGGAGCTTCATCCCTGCCCGCTACAACAGCTCCCGGGCCAAGTGCATCAAGTGCAGCTACTGCAGCATGTACTTCTCGCCCAACAAGTTCATCTTCCACTCCCACCGCACCCCCGACGCCAAGTACACCCAGCCCGACGCCGCCAACTTCAACTCCTGGCGCCGCCACCTGAAGCTGACCGACAAGAGCCCCCAGGATGAGCTGGTCTTCGCCTGGGAGGATGTCAAGGCCATGTTCAACGGCGGCAGCCGCAAGCGCGCCCTGCCGCCCGCCCCGCCGGCCCCCGCCGCCGCCGCGCCCGCCGCCTGCCACCCGCTGGGCTCGGTGAAGGCGGCGGCGGTGGTGGGCGGCGGGCTGCTGAGCCCGCACCTCCTGGCCGCGCCGCCCGACCTGCACCAGAAGCGGCCGCGCTTCGAGGAGGACGAGGAGCTGCAGGAGGCGGTGGCGGCGGCGCACGGCGGCAAGAGCCCGCGGAGCTACCCCGTCATCCCGGTGCCCAGCAAGGGCTCCTTCGGCGGCATGCTCCAGAAGTTCCCCGGTTGCGGCGGGCTCTTCCCGCACCCCTACGGCTTCCCAGCCGCTGCCTTCGGGCTCTGCCACAAGAAGGAGGAGGGCGGCGGCGGCGATGCCCTCGGCGGGGCGGCCGCGCACAAGGCCGGCGGGGCGGCGGCGGCGGGCGGCGGGCTCTCGGGGCTCTTCTGGCCGGGCAGGAAGGACGCCGCCTTCTACCCTCCCTTCTGCATGTTCTGGCCGCCGCGCACCCCGGGCGGGCTGCCGGTGCCCACCTACCTGCAGCCGCCGCCGCAGCCGCCCGGCGCCCTGGGATGCTCGCTGGGGGGGGACGGGGCGGGCCTGCTGCGCCAGGCTTTCCTGGACCTGTCGGAGCCCGGCGGCGAGGCGGGGCCGGCGGGGCTGGGCACGGGGCCGGCGGGGCTGGGGACGCCGCCCGCCGCCGCCCCCCCGTCCGCGCCCGCCGCCGCCGCCGCCGCCGCCGCCCGGGACCCGCTGTTCGAGTCGCCCCCCGGCGGCGGCGCCGAGCCCGCCTCGCCCGCCGCTTCCGACGGGGGCAGCGGCGGCGGGGGCGGGCGGGTCCCTCCGCACCACCCGCACCTGCTGGAGGCGGCGGGCGGGCGCAAGGCGGGCGGCGGGTACCACCACTCCAGCGCCTTCCGCCCGGTGGGCGGCAAGGAGGACTCGGAGAGCCTGGCCAAGCTGCACGGAGGCGGCGGCGGCGGCCCCCCGCGCTCCGCATCGCCGCTGCAGCTGCTGCTGCCGCCGCCGCCGCCGCCGCCCCCCGAGGATGCGGGCTGCGAGAGGCACCCGCATCCTCCGCACGCCGCGCACCGCCTGCTCTCCCCCGGAGGCACCAGCTGCAGCTTCGCCAGCGAAGAGAGCAGCGAGGAGGAGGAGGACGAGGAGGAGGAAGACGAGCCCGAGGTGGACGTCGAGGGGCACAAGCCCCCCGAGGAGGAGGAAGAGGATGAGGAGGAGGAGGGCGAGGAAGAGCCCCGCGGCGGAGACCCCTTGGCGGCCGGCGGCCGCTTTCCACCCGCCCGGGGTCTGCCGGAGAAGGGCGGCCGGGAGCGCCCCGTCGCCGGCCCCTTCCCCCGTGCGGCCGTCGAGGAGAAGCCGGGGGATAGTGCAACCCCAGCGCTGCCTGCCGGGGCCCCGCGGGCGGGCAGCGGCGGCAGCAGCCCGGCACAGCACCCGGCGCCCGAGGAGCAGCCCCTCTACAAAGATGTAAATGCCCCGTCAGGCCCCTTCCCCTCTCTGTGGCTGCTGATACCCAGCCCGGGGGCGGGAGGGATTCCCTGGGTGGGGCAGGATGGCTGTAGTCCCCCAGGCACTCTGTACCCCCGTTACAGGCACTGTGAATCCCCCGCCAGCAGGTCAGGAACTGGGTAACCCCACCATCAAGTTGGGTGCCAGGTCCTCAGTGACCTCTCTCAGACCAAGCTGGCCTTGGGGGCACGCAGTCAGACATGGCCCATCACAAAACCTCCTGGTCAAGCTCCTCCTGCTCACCCCACTCCCAAAATCAGGGTGGCCCAAACCCTTTGCCCAGGTGGGAAAGCATCCCAGGGACACCCACTCCCATGGGAAGTTGCTTCCATGGTGGCAGTGCTGTACAACATGCCAAGCATGCCAGGCCTGGTGCAGCATCCACAGGCCAGCCCTGGAATATAACAGAAATATGAGATTTGTTTGGTGGGTGCCTTTCCCAGCAGAGTGTAGACAACCTTTGTGGCTATTGCTCCACATCCTGAGCCCCTCAACCCAGATTAGCACATGGGAGAAAGAAATCCAGCCCCCATTAAAGGATGGGTGCCCTAACCCGACCCTGCC